>NC_141138.1:115568307-115720182 GCF_053477565.2 Lygodium microphyllum
TTAACCATCTAGCACTTCCCAATTTCCTAGAGACTTTTTTAAAGACCTTAAGAGTATTTCAATTACAACATTCTAATTTTACTACTATTTTAATATTTATGTATTATTTTCTAATTTAAATAGTTAGGTTATGCTCATAGATTTATGTTATTCACACGTTTAAGCCGTGTATCTAATAAATGATGGATGGTTTTTTATTAAAATATAATTATATGAGTCACCAACTTAGGAACTTTTTACTTATTTACATGATATGGAAAAATGATATGTCAAAAGCATTCTTACACAGTCATAGAGGTTGGGGAAAAGGCCATGGAAGAAGCCATAGAACTGAGGTGCCAAAAGAAGAACATTAGATTTGAGCTAAGGTTCTTTAAAAATAATGCTAGCCTAAGGGGTTGAAAGTGCACAATAAGGTGTGAAGCATATTAAATTTGAATGTGACACTTAGATCGATGCAAAACTTTATAATTATTAGAATTTGAAGGTGCATTAAAATTATATCACTTTCAAAAGTTGTGTCAAACACTATGAAAGAAAAAGGTAGGCAAAAAATATTACATCAAGTACAAAGTTTCTATCTCAAATGCCTTAGAGGAGATAAGTTTAGAGATAATTCATCGCTAGAAGTTGACTAATATTAGAAAAATGAGATGAAAATCAAATGAAACATTTCACTTTATATGAATCACATTCTTCCATTTTCCATTCTCTAATCTTGTTGTTAGTGAAAATTAATAATTTGACTGGTTTTGAGGTATTCTTTGCCCTAATAGACAAGAAAATCATTAACTACTTTACACTTGATGATGAGGTTTGCAAAGTGCTCAATGGAGCTCCTCTCTTCCTATGTACAAAAACCATCGTTGAGGACCAACTCATTCTCCTCTCTTGTCGTTCCAATGTTTCCCAAATGGTTTGGTTTGTAAATGGTCTTGTTACTGTAATCACTATTGAGCCCTCCTTCATCAACACATTTGCACATTCCTATATGAATGGATAAGAACAAGAATGAGTATTTTTAATTATGGATCTTCAAATAGTTATAAGCTTAAAATTATTTTAAAGCATTGTACCTCAAGTTTCTCAAAAAGCACATCATTAAAGCAAGTTGCATTTGTAAAGACCATATCTGCATCACCCCAATCCACCTAATCACAAAAAAGTAAATATCACATTATTTTTCTTATTTGCCCCTAGTGGATCAATATGAACAATCAAACAATGAACATGAAACCACTTTGAGATGTAGATTGGCTATGCTTTTTAAAACTCATCAATTAGAGAAAAAATCACCTGAAGGAAGTTTGCACATAGAAATTGTACTTGTTGATTTTGCTTAAGAGGATGAAGATGTGGATGGATCTAGAAAAAAAAAAACCTCAAGCATGTGATGGTAAACAAATCATAAAGTAACCATATGGATGTTGATCCGAAAGTGCAATTGAAAGCATACCTCAATCTTGTAAAGTTGGAGTAGTTCTTGATTCATATGATGCATGCCTGAAATATTCATTCATCAACAAATTTTCTTATCCATGAAATCATTAAGTAGTTGAGCGCTTGATTTCATTTTATAATTTTCAAAAAGAAGCTTCACTCACTAGACAAAATTTCCACTCCACATGACTTCTTAATGTTTGTGTGTAGAAGTGCAGCTGCAAACACCACACGACCAGCTCCACAACCAAGGTCATAAAATATAATCCCATCATGCTTTTGTCGATTTACCAACGGAACATACAATGACAAAAGGTTCTCTAAAGCAATGAAGCTTATCTGGGAAAGCCAATAGATATGTCACTAAGATATCTCTAAAAATACATATCATCATAGAAATTAGGTCTTCATTCAAGTGAATCTAGTGCTTGAAATATGATTGAATTGGCAATAGAGTATGTCTCTTATTTCAGGTTTGAGCATCTTTGTTACAACAATATGATTGAATTCGCAAACAGAATTAATCCTATTGTTATAGCAAGATGATTGAATTAGCAATAGAATTATATCTCTTATTGCTGTAAGCACCTTCGTTAAAGCAAGATGCAGTTGGACTAAGTTATTCTTCTTTTCCTTCATTTCAAGTATATATTTAAAGAAGTAATTTCTTGCTAGATGGTGCAAAAATCTCTTATAAATTGAAAATGCATATTACAAACATCTACTTAGCACAAAGATAGAATTTAATTGTGCTCAAAACTTACTCTAGTTATGTCAATTCAAGGATTTGGAAATACTCTTAGATGTAGTAATTTGTGATAATGTTCTCCATTATGCCTTCTTGTGTAAGCAGCTGAAACACCCCCATTAGTTGAAACACTCCCATTGTAACGATGTTCTAATTCACATGATAATGTAGATTTTCATCATGACAACCCTAAACACACATATGTTGCTAGTGATTAGGAAAACCCTAAAACTTCTTATACACAATATTAGACATGAAATTCATGGTTAGCCTAACATGAAGTGTCATTTGTCTCCATAATAGGGAATGCCAAATGAGGCTCAAACAATTGGTCAATTTTCATTGTCAAATGATTGCAATCTTGGGTTGAGTTGGCTAAAAAGGCACATACACCTACCACAAATTATTTGCACATAATTGTGCCCAATCTGATGTTGGTTTGAACTATCTCAAGTAGAAGAAAGCCATGATACTCCATGAATCTCTCTTATCAAATTGGATGGCAAAATGATGTTGATTGCCTAATGATAAACTACAATATAGCTTCTAGAGTAGTTTTAAACTCAAATACTATATGCATGAGAACCCCTTCTCAACAATCTCTTAACAATTACTAAGTATTCAAATGAGCCTAGCACTCTGCACATGAGGCATCACACATCATCTCTACAAAGACCTTATACTAAGAATGACCTTAAAGAAAGGCATGATCCAAAGGAGGTAGAGGACTTGAGTACCTCTCCATAGACAAGATGCTTCATGTGTTGGCTCTCTTGTTGAGCATCCAAGGCCTTTCTGCTGGCAGCCTGCAATCAAAAGTGATATATGAGAGAGAGAGAGAGAGAGAGAGAGAGAGAGAGAGAGAGTGTGTGTGTGTGTGTGTGTGTGTGTGTACTCGCCAAACTGCACCGGGATGATCACGATACAAGTATTCCAAGAGCTGGAAGACCCTGCGTTTGGAGATGGTCTCTGTGTTTATAATCTCGTTATCAGGATCACCATCACCATCATCAGCATCTCCTCCTCCTCCTTGAACACTGGCATGTTTCTTGTTCTTGTTCTTGTTGACAGTCATATCAAGAAGAAGATGATGATGGTTGCTGTTGCCGCTAGCTCTGCCTGCATCGCTGCCTGTATTGTTGCAGAGACGCTGCATGCGAGAGCGAATGGACAGAAGACGCTCGGCAGCCCGAAGCTCGCCAAGAGTGCCGTCGCTGCCGCTGCTGCTAGTGCAAGCCTCGCCCATTGCACATGCGAGAGAGAGAGAGAGAGAGAGAGAGAGAGAGAGAGCGCGAGCCAAGAAGATTAAACTCGGCCCAGCCTTGAGACGATGATCCTTTACTCGCAATCCATTACCATGGATGGCTTTATGAGCCAAGTGTAGAAAAGAAAGGTGCTGTAGGGTAAGAAGGCGAATTGTGTGTGAGAGGGTCTAGAGATAGGTTAAAAGCAAAACCATGTTGGACCGCTGATAGCAAAATCTAGATGTGCAAAGCCCTCTTTCATTGAGCACACAAGGGAGACCAACAATTGCTATGATAGTTACTGAAATATTGCCTTGCATGATGCGGCTAGTATGGGGGCTATGCCATCAAAATCAACCACCACTGGTTTTGCCAATTGACAACACAACAATATGTTGTGATTATGAGTTGGCTTTCAATACCTAAGCAAAGCAAGAAAACTCTTACAGAAGATATATATTTCTGCCTTGCAACGTCCATGTGCTTAAGAGATTCCCTTCTAGCAAGCTTGTCAAATCGATGGGATCACCTTCATTGTGGCTCTCGAGGCTATCCAGAACCTATCCACCCACCCAGCCTCTCTCTCTCTCTCTCCCTCTCTCTCTCTAATGATCTTTGTGTCATCCCAAGGTAAATGACTAGTTATTGACTGGTATGGATGTAAGAATTTAACCTCAAGACTTGTTGATCACCATATGTTTAATCTATTAACTAAGCAAACACATGTGTCTCTTGCAAACTTGAAAGGTGCACAATAAAAAATGGGACAGTAAAAAAGCCTACAATTGATGCTTCCCAGTCATATGCTATATTTAAGAAGCTTTGATAGCACATAGGAAACATGAGAGAGCAAAGGTTGTGTATGTAGAAAAGTATAGCTAAAGCTTGTAAAATGAACCAAAAATTGATATGCAAAATAGAGTATTGCATATATGCTTTTTCAAGCATATGATCAAGACAAACCACCAATCATAGATTTGGTAGATCCATGAATCATGTAGTAGATTTGATCCACCCCCTATGCACCTCCCCCTAAGAAATTTGGTGGGAAAAGCTATGTCACAATAGGCCCTCCAAATAAGGACTTGGTATAGTAATTACTTTACATATGCATCTAGCCATGCTAGTAGTGTGCCAACCTCCTCTATGTTTTGTCTCTAGCTATTTGGCTACACTTGACCTCCATTTAGTGTTGAAATCAAGACTTATTAAGTTAATGTGTTGCTCATAATTGCCTTCTTCTTATATGGGGGGCTCACAAAGATAGAGTCACCAATGATCAACATAGTCACACAAGGGGTGGAGCATTGATCTCCAAAGGTATATTATGTTGAATAATGATGATTAGAGTGGAAATATCAAAAAGAAAGGAAAGATTTTTAATTTATATCTCTACCATATTGAGAATTACATTCAATGTACAAATCCCTTGTCATGCTACTAAGGATTACCTTCATCAAAGACATTAGACTCTTGTAAATGTCCTTTCATCTATTTATGAGTTTTTGATGACCATGTACATTGCAATTATTTTTAATAAAGTTATTAAAATTTTGATTGTGTCTATTCCTTTGTTGATAGGCCTCAAGTAATATTTTTGTGCTTAGTAATGTGATTTTTCCTTGTATTGGTATTTAATATTGATAATAAATCATAATCCCCCAAAGAGTACATGCCATGCATTAAGAAATTTTTCTTTACAAAAAAAATAACAACATTATTGAAGGGAGAAGCCTAAGTGAAAGCACGAGCAAGCAGAAGCAAAAGAGGTGTGAGCTAAGGCAGATGGAGCAAGAGAGCAAGAGAGAGAGAGACTCAAGATGTGGGAACTCCAACAGCCACAATGTGTGACCAGCCTTCCCTTTATTCAAATGTCATTGAAATAATAAAGAATAAAGTGACAGTGATAGGTGCCCAACCACCTGCAATGTGCAAGTGGTGTGGGTATTGTCAGTGTAGTAATACACTGGTGGCTAGGCACAAGTGCCTTTACTCCCAATAACCTCCCAATTAAAGGAAAATGTGCCTCGAGTGAAGAGGGAATAATAAAAAAGTGACAAAATACAATGTATACATAGAGTACAATAGGATGAGGAATAGAGGTCATCTCATCCAACTCCCATCAACTTCCTAAGGAAGGCAAAACACTCTGCTAAGAGACTTTTCGTGAGCAAATCTACAAGGTTTTGGTGAGTTGAGATCTTGACAAGGTCAACAGACTTGTCCTCATCAATGACCTCTTTGATAAAGTTGTATTGCACCTCAATGTGCCTCATCTTCACATGAAAGATTGGATTCTTGCCTAACTGGATAGTACTCATAGAATCCGAATGCAGTGTAGGGACCAACCAGTCACCATACCAAGGTCTAGCCTAACTAGAGAGCCTCCTTGCATGTCTCAATGGCTACAACATATTCGGCCTCTACAGTAGAGAGGGCCGTGCATTTATACACCTTGGACATCCAAGAAATAATAGCCAAAGGTGGATTTCCTACTATATGTATGTCCTGCATAATCAGAGTCAATGTACCCTATGACTCATGTATTTTGGCCACCATAACATATGCACATATTTGTTGTGCCCTTCGGGTACCTCATGATATCCTTAATGGCATCCCAATGCTGCCTACTAGGTGTATCTATATAGTGTGCCACAACTCCCATTGCAAAAGCTATGCCAAGACGAGTGGCTATCATGGCATACATCAAACTGCCCATTACAGATGCATAAGAGATCTTGGCCATCTCATCCTTTTTCTCATCAAAATGTGGACAATTTGCCTAGATCACCTTCACATGAGAAGGCAAGGATAGCCAATAGGCTTAACATCTTGTATATGAAACCACTCAAGGACCTTCTAGATATACTCCTTCTGTGATAAGTAAAGGAGCCCTTGAGAGTGGTCATGTGTAATGTACATCCCAAGAATATGTGAGGCTTGTCCCATATCTTGCATCTCAAAGCTCTTCTTGACCTGACTTTTCAGAGTATCCAGCTCATCAAGAGCTCTCCCAGCAATCAACATGTCATCCACATAAAGTGCCAAAATCAAAAGGCTGCCATCATGAGCCTTTTTTGTGTATAAACATGGATCCATATCATTTCATGCATAGCCCTATGGATGCATAAAAGCATCAAACTTGTGGTACCATTCCCTAAGTGCTTGCTTAAAGCCATAAAGGCTCTTTCTCAATCTGCATACTAGGTGTTTCCTGCCTTTTTCCTCAAATCCCTTGGGTTGTTGCAGTTTTCAACTAAGCCTAAGTAACAACAACTTCAGAAATACCTTGGTCCTTGCACCATTGTTTCCACCATATTTGAGCCTGGCCAACTAACTTAAGTTTGGGTATCATTGCTTGATTGATAGCAGCAAAAATAGAGAAATAATTGTCCATCGACTCAATCCATATCTCCACCTCTGTTGTGACGTCTATCCCTTCTCCACCAAACTCAGGTGGCTTAATTTGCTTGAGAAGGAATTTCTTCTCTTGCATGTCAGCATTCGTGGGCGCAGAAGGTACCTGATAATCAAGCCATACCATTTAGGTTATTCTGTTTAAGATATATCTATGAACCATACATTAATCAGTCACAAAAAATTATGAAGTTTTGCTTTGATACCAACTATAACGTGCACGCCTATTGGCTGTCCAAGCATGTTTTTAGTGGTCCATCGAGAGACAAGTCTAAGCGACACCGCCCGACACTCCCATGGAATGTCACAGGGTTTGTCACCTAGGGTTTTTCGAGTTCGCCTAGCAACGAAATGCCCATGGCCCAAGCCCACTAGGATCAACCTGAAATCTGGGTTCCTAAGGGTCAAGGTCTCCTGACAACATTCTAAGTGTCAAGTTTTGGACATCCTACTTTACGCAGAGATACCCAATCCGAAACATATCCATATTGCACTTGGTTCAAAGAGAATGTGAAACGAGAGGGATGCACTAACCTCTTTTCCCATAGGGCATAGTCCCATTTTGGTCCCCTAAAATGGTACAAGTCAGGTTTTAACCTCACGATACTTAAGGGTCGAAAAACCTTGTGAGAAGCCTCCCAAATTTCTAGGACCACCCTACCGTAGGACCCAGCCCTGTGGGGGTTCCGCCCACTTGCTTCCCTTGATAGCTTTAGTTTTCTAATCATATCCTACCACAATTATGTGTGAAATTTAAAACCAGCTTCTTTAATTAAGCCTTTAGGGACAAGGTTCGTTCGCGTAATTTATAGCACAAACATGAATACAGAATAAGCAATCCTTTGACAACCAAGTTCAAACAAATTCCTTAACTTATCTTCACGTTAATCTTTGTCTCCTACCCATACTGGAGAAATTATGTATCCCTCATGTCCAATAGAAGTACCCAGTCCAAATCACATGGCACCATAATTTCCATCCATGATCTAGAATAGGATCTTCCAGCACCCTAGAATTGGGCTCATGGTAGTCTACAACTCTGTTCTGGACTCGGAAAGCGGTGTCCAAAGCTCCACTAACCCCAAGAGACCTAGGAGTGAGACACAAATTTCTATGGTTGGCCATTTCACCACTCGACCTTCAGCCCATGACTCGAGCAGTGCCCTCTCGAGGTAATCTGCGGTGCAATCTTGGAGATGATCCACCTGTGCAAATATCCTTTCTTAATTAATCCAATTAAAAATCAAGCACAATCAAGGTAATCAGCCTAATATCATCTTCCAAGGAAACATTCCTTTATTTCCCATGGCAACTTGTTATCATAGACCCCTGCCATGCATTTACCATCAAGCACAAGCACTTGGAATAATCATCCAGATCACATTCCAATAATTAGGCTAAATGCAAAAAAACATTTAGGATGATATTAGGTCAATCAACAAAACGGTGATATCTTTTCCCAACATTGCGAGAATAATCATGATAACCTTGCCATCGCATATTTGCTCTCCCCCTTGGGATCAAAGAGCAATTCTATGTAAAATTTACCTAACACTCCTTTCTTTGGCTCAAGCATATATTAGGGTTTCAAACATTGATCATGACGTAATTATTATTATTCACTTTCATTGATTGATAACCTAGCCTTCTTCTCAACAAGTTCAAAAGTGTCGGTCGACTTAGGGTTTCCTAATCCCTAGAGTTCTTGCCTTTGAGGCTTGGAGATGTTGCCACATCTAGCCCAATTCCCAAATAGGATTGACAAACATAATCACTATCGGATGGATCTCAAGGTATTGTAGTATTAATCCTAATTATTGTATTCAAATACAAGGGTTTGTGCAAACCTCAATGCATCATATGAGTAAATCTTCGCTCGATCATCTATGGATACGGAATAATTTTCTAAAATCCCCTATGAGCTCATTAACTATTGAAAAACAATTCAGGTTACTTGTTAAAAAGAACTCATGCACATGCCAAGCGACATACCCTATGTCTCAATGAATAGTGAAGATGGCAATTAATACCTGGATATTCGGATATGAATTATCCATACCCAATGTTGTATTTGTATTCATTGAAATGCCCTAGCCGGTGGCTCCATTGTCAAATGCAGGATTACCATTGACACGAGTCTCCCTCTGTTGTTTGGGGGTCATACTTTCGGCTTATGAATCTCTCTTTCCCTCCTCCTCTTCTTCTTCTTCTCCTCTTCTTCTCCCCCCTCTCTCTCTCTCCTTCTTCTTCTTCTTCTCTTCTTCTCCTCCTCCTCTTCTTCTCCCCCCTCCCTCTCCCTCTTCTTCTTCTTCTTCTTCTCCTCTCTCTCTCTCCCTCTTCTTCTTCTTCTTCTTCTTCTTCTTCTTCTTCTTCTTCTCTTCCTCTTCTCCTCCTCTTCTTCCCCTCTCTCTCTCTCTCTCTCTCTCTCTCTCTCTCTCTCTCTCTCTCTCTCTCTCTCTCTCTCTCTCTCTCTCTCTCTCTCTCTCTCTCTCTCTCTCTCTCTCTCTTTCTTTTTCTCTTCTCTTCTTCTTCTCCCCTCTCTCTCTCTCTCTTCTTCTTCTTCTTCTTCTTCTTCTCTTCTCTCTCTCTCTCTCCCTCTTATTATTATTATTCTTCTCCTCCTCTTCTTCTTCTCCCTCTCCTCACCTCTCTCTCTCTCTCTCTCTCTCTCTCTCTCTCTCTCTCTCTCTCTCTCTCTCTCTCTCTCTCTCTCTCTCTCTCTCTCTCTCTCTCTCTTTTTCTTTTTCTCTTCTCTTCTTCTTCTCCCCTCTCTCTCTCTCTTCTTCTTCTTCTCCTCTCTCTCTCTCTCTCTCCCTCTTATTATTATTATTCTTCTTCTCTTCTTCTTCTCCTCCTCTTCTTCTTCTCCCTCTCCTCCCCTCTCTCTCTCTCTCTCTCTCTCTCTCTCTCTCTCTCTCTCTCTCTCTCTCTCTCTCTCTCTCTCTCTCTCTCTCTCTCTCTCTCTCTCTCTCTCTCTCTCTCTCTCTCTCTCTCTCTCTCTCTCTCTCTCTCTCTTGCAGCATCTTGGCCCTCCTCCTTTATTGTGATTGGGGGGGTTTATATAATGGGGGAGAGGTGGTATTATTGGAGGGGCATAGTGGAGTAGTGGTGGCGGTGCCGCAACGAACTGGGACTGGTGGTTTTGAGGGGTGGTGGCCTCGACATTATTGTCCTCTTCTCCCACTTCGTCATCTTCATCTACTTCATTGTCTTCTCCGTCATCATGTTCCTTCTCCTGTCATCTCCTTCTCGGCTCCCTCCCCTATTGGCATCACCACACCATCTTTCCTTCTCGCCACCTGTTGTGTCCCCCCCTCCCCACTTGTCGTCGGCAATGACAAGGGGAAATTTTTTTCTGATTAGTTTTAATTAAAATAGAGGGTTTCCTGTTGAAGTGGGACATTACAATAAATAAGATCAAGTTGTTTGTTACATTCTTTGCATAGAGATGCTTAAAAACAAAAAACAAAATCATGTGGGAAATAAGATCAAGTTGTTTGTTACAGTGTGAGCAAGAGGTAATCTTTGATTGATTGATGGCCTTAGTTCTTGTTTGTGAAGGGACAAGAGGAAGAGAGATGAGGAGGTAGTTAAGAGTCCAAAGCACTCAAAGGAGGAGAGGCAAAAGCAAAAGAATTAAAAATATTGAAAGGATAGGCAAGAGATAGAAGAATTCAACCAATTCTTCAGAGAATCCCTCAAAGAATTGCAAAGAGAACATGTGGAATGCTTGAAGGACCAAGAGAGCCTACTCTAAGGCCTACAATAATCCTTCTTTGAGGACATGCTAAGGAGAGGAGAGGAGTTTACGGGGAGTCTAGGAGTATAATGAGAGAAAAGAGTAGAGAACTCTAGTAAGGGAAAGTGGAAGGTGGTGGAGGGCCTAAGCTTAATGGATGTGGCAACATCCCCTCACGCCCTATAGGGAGGTCTACAAGAGCTTAGGAGAGAGAAAACAATAGGAAAGACAACCATGGGGGGAGGTAATCCAATAGTTGGAGAAGCCCACAAACTAGAGGAAATAGAAGAGATGACCAATAGCTACTAGGGAATGCCAATTGACAGGTTTCCCTAGAAAATTCATGTAAATAATTATTATTGAGAAAAGGCCCAAGCTCTAAAGGTGAAGCATCATGAACTTTAGATGCAATTGGATGCAACCATAGAAAACCATAAAAGATTTTTAATACATACCAAATAACAATACCATGAGTTACAAAAACAGGTTGATGATAAAGACCAAGAATTAGAGAATGAAAGTAAGCAGCTAGAGGATAGAAACAAAGGATTGAAAGGCAAGGGAAAAGCACTGAAAGACAAAAGTAAGGCACTAGAAGAAAAGTGTAAAGATGTAGAGGAGAAGAAAAGAGTTTTGGAAGAGAAGAACAAGCAAAATTAGAAGAGAAGAAAAGTGACAATAGAAGAAGAATAAAAATGAGGAGAGAAGCAAGTAAATGGAAGAGAAGAATAGGGAGTTAGAAAAGCTTAAAGCCCTTCTGCAACCTTGAAATAGCTTAGTAATAAGAACAGAAGGTCAACGTTGAGGTGGTTCAACTAACATTATATCTAGAGCAAGAAAAGGTAAGGGTAGCAACCCTTACATAGAAGATCATGGATAAAGAAGAGGCCTATAGCTAGCTTGACTTGGCCCTTATGGGCCTAGAAGCCACTTGTGAGGCCAACCTTAGTGAAGTTGTAACTAAGATAAAAAGAGAGGTAGAATATACCTAGACTGATGTGACTCATTAGATGGCCTAGAAGGCACTTGTGAGGCTAGCCTTAGTGAAGCTATAACTAAGATAGAAAGAGACGTAGAATGGACCTAGACTAATGTGATTCATTAGATGGCTATGAACTTGGCCAACTCACTCTTTTGAGAAAGCCATTATAAAGAGAAAGATGCATGTGCGAATATGTTCTCAGATTGCAATAAGAGCTATATCATAACCATGCTGCCACAATGTAAATACCATTGGACTATGTAGAAGAGTTGAAAGCAGAACTAAACCTTGCCATCGCCACCTTGAATGAAGTTGACTTACTTGGGTTGGGGGGGGGATAAGTGATAGATTTTGAGCTAACTAGGGAAAGACTAGAGACTTGTCTACATGCAAAAGGATATGAGGATAATGACCTTAGGTGTATGTGTCTATGTTATGGTTCCTTTCTATTAACAAGTACAAAGATGGAGGAGCTATCACCATTCACAAAGATACCCTCACCAAAACTACCAAAGCTTCATGATTACAATTAAAAAAGGGCTAATAGAAACACATGAACCAAATAAGTGACCCAAGAATAGTGGAAAATCTATGAAATGATGCTCAAGGTTCCAAGAGCTCCTTCCTACTAGAAGGTGACAGACTGCCCATTGAACATGTCCATAGGTTGAAGAAGAAGAAAGGAGGAGGAGGAGGAGGAGCCCCTACTAAAGCCTTGTATAAATATCAAGAAAGGCATTGATCTATCATAGTGGTGGCCTTTGACTTTAAGGTGCATGATGACCATGAGTTTAGAAGGCTAGTCCTCCTATGAACAATCATTAGCAGAAATGTGGACTCAATTTTGGGCCTCCCAAGAAATTCCACCTCATCATAGAGAGATGTAATTAAAAACCATTAGGAATTATATAAAATCCAAAATTTTAAAGTTTTCTCATTTTTTATAAATGCACAAATTAGTGTATAGATTTTAAGCCCCATATCCTTGTGTATAAGCAATAATCCCTCTTAATCCTAGTATATCCTTGAGATCCCACCTTTGATACAATCCATAGCCTTCCTTATGTATAAGCAATATACAAGGAAGGCTATCATCCACAGCCTTCCTTGTGTATGAGATGTAATTAGCCTCACTCCTAGTGTATCCTTTAGATCTCATGAAGGCATCAAACTTGTGACACCATTCCTTAGGATCTTGCTTCAATCCATATAAGCACTTATAGAGCTCATATACTAATTGTTCCTTGCCTTGCACAACAAACCCTTCTAGCTTTTGCATATATATATATCCTTAGGAAAATCCACATGCAAGAAATTTATTTTGACATCTATTTATATAAGTTCCATATCCTCCTTCTAAACCAATATAAGCATATGTAGAACGATCATCTTGATACTATTGAGAAGATATAATCAAGGTCTATGCCTTTCTTTTGCTTAATATCCTCAATCAACAACTTTGCCTTGTATTTAGGAAATGTATCATATGGAGATATTTTTAGCTTGTAAAGCCATTCACAATGCATGATTTTCCTTAGGCAAAGGAACAAACTCCTAAGTAGCATCTTTGACCACTTCATTGATCACCATCATCCCTAATCATATCATCAACATGAGGGTTCTCCACAATATATCACCATGATATAGCCAAGAGATGCAGTCTATCTCTTTGGTGGTCTAGAGATTCTCATTGATCATTTCACATTGGCTCATCACCCTATCTCAACTATCTTGTTGTATGTGAGGTCATCCACTTAGTTGTGGAATATCTAGCTCAATATTTCTTACCTATTCTAGTTGTGCATCATGTAGGATAAGTCATACATACAACTGTGATATGATGCCTATCCATTACCTTGGAATACTACCTTGTGTATCTTAACTTTCTTGATAGGTTCCTCATTGAAGATAACACCATGGTTGTGAACCATCTTCTTAGCTTCAAGATCCTAAAGAAAATATCCCATCTCATGTGAATCTCCATATCCAAGAAAAATGCACTTTTTGGATCAAGTTGGTTTGATTTTTCTTTTGAGATATACACATAAGCCTCACAACTAAAGACTTGCAACTAATCATAGGTTTCTTGCCAAAACATAACTCTTTAGAAATTCTTGACATCCAATGGCTTGCTAAGTGATCTATTAATCAAATTAATTCTTGTCTTAGTAGTTTCAATCCAAATATTATAAATGAGATCTGCATTGGAAAACATACTCTAAACCCTTTCCTACATTTCCTTCTTTCATCTTGTAAGCCATCCCATTTTAAGTTAGTATTCAACAAGTAGTCAACTCTTTGTTGATTCTCTCTCTCTCTCTCTCTCTCTCTCTCTCTCTCTCTCTCTCTCTCTCTCTCTCTCTCTCTCTCTCTCTCTCTCTCTCTCTCTCTCTCTCTCTCTCATATAGCCAAAAGCTATGATAGGTAAGGATGAATCCAATATCATCAAAATAGCCCCATTTGCACCATAAGGTTCAAGTTGTTTTGACCATGTCACACTCCTTGTTTGGATTAGTGTATTCATAGACTTCAAAATACGTATGTTACAATATACTCATAGACTCACTAGATATGCCACTATGGAGGATATCATGTGATTCTTTGGTCTATGAGATTTTCTACCATTGGGGGATCTCAATGCATGACATCTTATGAACATGAAACTTTTTTGTGTTATCAATGAACTTATATGTAGGAAGTTGGATGTAGTTGTAAGTGGGTTTGTATACACTTCACAATAGATATGACTATGAGAGACAAACCCATCACATTTTGGTCATCATCAAACTCATCAAACTTGCCTTGTGTTAGGAAAACATCTCTTGACCAACATGCTTGGGTTTTTAAAATACTATTTTGATACATTTTTAAACATACAAAAGGGTGTCATACAGAGCGGTTACTTACAAATTGAATAAAAAAGGGTTGAGTGTTTTATTCAAGAGAAATTCACATATTAGGATATTTATAAATAGTCCATGAATGCACGTGATATAGAGGATATATATATAGCGAACCTGACAACACCTAGAAACAATGCCTAGCATTGCAAAACTTTTTAGCAATTTTCTATACAATTGACACATTGTTACCAAATTTTCACATTAATTTAATGTAGATGCGATCGTAATGTCGTCTTTGGAGGACGTGTCTCTGTAGTCCGACAAGTGGAAAATCCTAGTTCAAAGGATTTTTGTGCTAGAGGGTACTTAGGAAAATACCAAATAGAATTCGATAGTTTTATCTAATCAGAAGGGATTATTTTTTATTAGTGGAACCATGAGTATTTGAGTTAATATGAGCAAGGAGGGTAAACATTTTGATGATGGCAACCTGATAGGCAAAAATGCAAGAGAGGTTAGTCGTATAATAAAAGTGGAAAAGTAGCTAACATTTTAGCCTAACAAAAAAAAAAAAAATTATGTAAGAGAGGATGCTAGTTGAAAGAGAAGGGGGGGGGGGGGGGGGGTGTTCTTTTATGTGTTATGGTTCTAAAGGTTAGGAAATGAGTTTTTAAAAAAAACCATAACTAAAAGAAAAAATGTTGCATGTGGATTTGAAGAGGTTATGACCAAGGAGAGGGCGCCCTCATCCTAGGGGGCACATCATAGTGGGAGATGAAGAGAGGGAGAATGGGAAAAGACTAACTGGAAGAGGAAGAGGAAAGGGAGAGGAAGTCCAAAAGCCAATTGGAGAAGAGGAAGGGGAGGAGTTAGTGGAAGTTGAAGAGTCATGAGAAAGAGAGGAGGGGGTACCATCCTATAAAGAGGGAGAGAGAGCAAACTAAAGGGAGAGAAGGGCGCCATCATCAAGAAGGGGACACTATCATCCTGAAGGAAGTGCCATCAATTCAAGCCATCCAAGCAAGAGGACTTGAAGAAACAATTGAAGTTGGAGAGAGCAAGAAGAGAGAATTGAAGCCCATGCCTATTCCATAGCCATTACCATGTCTTCTCCTTCTACCTCCATTTTGGAGCCTTTCTCTTCTCTTCTCTCTTAGTCATCAACATAAAACCATGGAAGCTAAGCTCGTATGTTTGGACTTAATCAAGATTAAGTCTTAAAAGAGTTACAAGTGGCTTTTCCATGGCAACAATGCAATTGACCAATTGATCTCTTGGGAGAGGGAAAATGATGAGCTCACCATTGGGAACGATTGGATAGACTCCCCTTTGCTGGACTACAAAGGACACGGCTCCCAAAGACGCAATTACGAATCTCGTACTTTACGTAAGTGCCTTAACTTGTTTAACATTAAAAAAATAATTTTACATAAATATTTCTTTAGTTTGGAATTTTTATAAAATACTTGTGAATCTCAATTTCAACTCTGGATAGTTTTTAGAATTTATGTAGGTCTTATTTTATTTTAAAAATAAAAAACTTTTAAAAAAATATTTTAAATGGCTTAAAAATGATATAGATAAATTTTTATGAAATATTTGGTTAAACAATTATGATATGTGATATTTTTTGATAAATTATGTATTTTTGGAAGTATTTTTAATTTTTTTTCTAGAATTTTTGGAAACTGATTACTATATCTTAAAAATCAAAAATAGTTATTTTGGATGAACATTACATTATTTTTTGATAAAAATCATGTTTTTAATTCAACCAAAAATTAGGATCTTCTATAGAAAACCTAAGAATATAGTTTTGGCTGTTTTATGAAAAGTTCTTAGGGTTAGAGAAAAATAAAATTAATTTGATGTTATATGTTTGTTTGAGTTTTCGATATTAAATTAGTTGGACTACTACAAACGAGTGTCGTAACTATTGAGGAAGGCTAGTACAAATCATAGAAATTAGTTATCAATATCACCTATTCAGTGCAACAACTCCTAGGAGTTGGCTTGACATCCAGGTTAAAAGTGGCTTGGTCTTTGGCCAGTCAGAACCCTTATTTTGAATTCACGTTATACATACATATATTCATGAGTAACCCCCTTGAGCCAATATGTACCATGGAAGCCTCAGTATCAAACAATTTTCCACCATACAATTTAAAGCATTAGTATCACCAGCTACTCATCATCCTCATCAAACTAATTAAATTCCATTCATCGTCCATCTCATCAAATTGATCACAACACAAGTAGAGTGTTTGCACAATTAGCTAGTTGCATTGAGCTTTCAATTGAAGTGACTCATGATGTCCTAGTCAATTGCTAGTGAAGGTGAATTCTTTAGACCGGTGATCACAAGTAACTTTTGCACACCACAAGTCTATACAACTACCATGGAGGATGTGGAGGGCCATGGCCAAAGTGAGTGGGGGGTAGGGAGTGAGGGGAGGAGGTGGCTAGCAAAAGAAGAAGAAGAAGAAAGGGTGAGTGGGGGGCATCACTTTTTCAAGGTTCAAAAAAGAAAAGAGGGGGTTTTAGGAATCCCCCAAATGAAAATGATTCATTTTTTAAAACTTAGATCATTGTTGGAAACTATTTCCTATGAGAAACCCTTGCAGGACTATATTGTATTTGAATGGGAAATTGGAAGTTCCTATTTTTGTAAATAGCATTTTCATACTTTAACTTAATTTAACACATATTAAGGAAAAAGAAGTTTCTATAAGAAGTTCCATAAGAGAATGATGTCCACTTGCTCCCCTTCTATTGGGTGGGTTGGTTGATAGAGGGCTAGGTTTAAAAAGGGAAAATAAGAGGAAATCACCTACCCAACAATTATGAATATGATCTAAACTTAACTTTTTTGCAAATAATACCAATGCCTCCTTGAACAAAGACTAGGAATCTGTCTCCATATTTTGGGAATGGTTAGAGGCATTCTATCTTGCCTTAGGCTTAATTTTAAATCATAAGACATGTATCAAGACCTTGATTAAGAAATCCCATCCTAGCTATTGGATGTCTAGTCATATTGGAGGGGCAAGGTCATCCAACTACTAGGGATCCCCATGGGTTTTCAGGTTACCTTAAAGGAAAGGTGGCAATAGGTGGTTGATCAAGTATAAAAATTGGATAAGTGAAATGGATTTTGACATGGGTTAGTTGCTAGATGCGTAGTACTAAACCACATCCTTATCCTCACTTGTGTGTACTTCCTTAGCCTCCTGAAGGCCACCCTGCCCTCCCCCCCTCCCCCCCCCCCCCCCCCCCCAAAAAAAAAAAGAGGGGTTTGGGTCAAAGTGAATCTTTGTTCATGAATTTTCTTTGGGGAGGTGATTCTAGTAAATTCAAGATACCCAAGGTATCATGGCACATGTGCACTCTCCCTAAGAAATAAGGTGGGATTGGGCTCATCGATCTAAGCAGCCTTACAAATAAATTGGCCAACAAATTGATCATTGGATGTTTGGAAAACATAGAAGAAGGTTGGGCATCACTTATAGTGTATCAACTCAAGAGCGTAGGGTAGTATCTTGTGCTATATTCAAGAACCTTCCATTCCACATTGTCATTTTCACTCCAACCAAGTTCAAACCTATTGAGGCCTCCCCATTGGTGAAAAGAATCTCAAAGTCATGCTAGAAGTACAAAGGTCAAATCATTTTAAAACACTTGGGGAGAGCACTAGGGTGTGGACTTAGTAAAACTCAATGTAGCTGAGCTTATCCCTCCCTCCAGTTGATAAATTTTGCGAGAGGGAAGCAATGCTAGGACACAAGGTAGAAGCTATGGATTGCAAGATGGTTGAGAGAGAAAAGAACACAAGAGAATTATGTGGGTATAAAAGGAATCGTACCCTTATTCTTTGGTATCTATGTGCATATGCAATGGGTGCTCACTCGACTATAAGCCATTGGTACACTATGTGCATATACAAGGGTTTCTCACTCGACTATAAGCCATTGGCCTTTACCCCAACAACCTCCCATTTAAAGGCCAATGTGCCTTTATGGGAGCATAAGAAAAAAGTGAAGATACTATCCAATGCCCATCAACACTCTATAGTGTTCAAAGTGCTCATAAGGTAAATTTTTTCTAAAAAGATCTATTGGGTTATCATCTATATAGATCTTGACAAGCTCTTTGCGCTTCTTATCCAAAAACATCCTTGATGAAGTGATATTCCATCTCAATGTGGTTTGTTTTTGCATGGATGACAGGGCTAAATGGCACTCTAACTATCATAATGCAATATAAGCACCTCTCTTGCAATATCCAAATCTCCTACTAGACTAGTAAGCCATAAAGATTCCTTGTAGGCCTTAGTGGTTGTAATATACTCTGCCTCAATGGTAGATAAAGTTGTACATGGTTGCTATCAAGGGATCCAAGAGACTGCACCACATATAAAAATGAAGATAAAACCTATAGTAGAACTCATAGAGTTTATACTCCTTGTAAAATTAACATCTACATATTCAAGAATAGATACAACATTTCTTCTGTTGCATATGTACATAAACCTAGTTCCATTTCATTATCTCACGATACTCTTTACTTCCTTCAAATTCTTCTCATGAGGGTTTCCCATATACTTGCTAACTACTCTTGCATAGGCAATGTGTGGACATGTGTATCAATTATGGCATACATCAAGTTATCGACTATACAATTGAGAAGCCCTTAGTGACATGATTTAATGGTCCATCAAGAGATTTTTCCAAGAGATATTGCTCCTTACTTAGAATAATACGAGATTTGTCACCAAAATTCTATTGAGTCCACTTTGTAATAGAAGATTTTGATCATAACCCATAAGGATTGACCCAAATCCGCCGGTTTTCTAATTCGATGCTAAGGTAATCTAATAGCTTAACTAGTATTGCTCTATGAGGCACTACATTTGCAAGTCAACTCAAACCAAAGCAGATCAATGCTATACTTGGCTTATAGTGAGTAAGAAATGAGGGGGAGTAATACATGTCGACCCCTCTACCCATAGAATATACTCTCAAGTCTGATCTCCTAAAACAACATTGATGAGGTTTCTAAGATGACACACTAGGTAGTCACACGTTCAGTCTTTTCTTAATTTTAGCTCCTTAAAAGGAAAGCTCTTAACTCATCAAGACCACCCATTTGTGGGATTGACCCATTGGGTTTTCTCCCTCCCGCTTTCCTCGAGGGTGTGTTTTAGCTATTTGATAATCTTAAGACATTTACATTTTTTTGGACTTGGATACCCTAAAAACCCGTCTGATTGGACAAATGGGACTCGTCCAATTTGGACGCTCGGACAATCAGATAATCGGACGCTCACAATTGGACTACCTAAGAATCGGACGCATGAAAATTAGACATGTAAAAATCAGACCAACCCATAATCAGACCACTAGAATCGGACCACTCAAACTCGGACTATTTGATCGGACAATCAGACCAAAATCGAACCACTCAAACGCGGACTATTTGATTGGACAATCAGACCAACAGATGTTCGATTCCTGAAATCAGACACTGCAGAATCAGATCAGATTTTGACACATCAAAATTGACAAATTTATTATGTCCAAGATGACAAAGAGTGCAACCCGCAATAGGAGAATTCACCACAAGCCTTACATGCAAGCATATTCGACACAATTAGAGCCGTAGGCTACCCAACAAACCCCATTTGACCCTGAGCAAGTTGAACGATGTAGCACAAACCCTAGAGACTAGAGAAAGCAGCCGATAATTGAACGTAAAGCCCCATTAGGTTGAGAACTTTGACAAGAGTGCAAGAGTTGCAATCATCATCTTGTATTCGCACCCACATTGTTTTCTAACACTTGAAGTGCACATAAGAAAAGATGAAATATTGATTTCGCACGGTGCATGGAACAGAGCAAGCACACACATAATCTAAGTGAGTTTAATTGAGGACTGTTGTAAATAATAAGACCTAACAATCAGAATGAACCCATGGGTAGGAGAAGACCCTAAAACATAGTTGGGTGATCGAGAACCCTAAGTATAGGACCAAGCATAGACGCAATCCAAGAGTCAAACGCTGCAAGGAGTGACACCATTGGAGGAGTAGGCCCAACTTGATCAATCTCATTGACAACCTAGTGGATCACGAGACCACGAATATGGAAGAGTCAAGCACTAACCACAGACATGGCTAAGAGCTTGACCTGGACAGGACAAAAATCTAGTGGCTAGTCACCAATTACAACCTACAGGCTCGGACAGACCACCATGATAGGATGTCTGAGGATATCATAGCAGACCTCAAAGCGGAGAGGAGACTAGCATGGGGAAGCTTTGCAAGGCATAGTAACCTACAATCAGGAATAGCAAGCCAGAAGCTTGCGACAAAGCATAGAAATGCACGAGATTCAACGACTGCTAGCCCTAGCAAGCAGAAATAGGATAGGCATTGATATAGAGAGGGACAGAGCGCTGGAAGGTGATCTCACATTGAGCGAGCTTCTTATGAAGCAATAGCTAGACAACTCATCAACAAAGCAAAGTGCCGCTGCAATGGCAACCTCATTGCTTGCAAGTTTAGGAGTTCACCAGGGCTCTAAGAGGCAATCAAGAATCCTCATCGTAGCTAAGCAACTAGATAAGTACTAGCCAAATGATGGTCCATATAGTTTCATAGAGCAATTCAAGCAAGTTTGTGAGGCTAATGGCCTCATCGATTTGACTCAATGATCTCAAGCTTTTGGTCTATGATTAGGAGATAAGGGTAGTACCTAGTATACAAGTCTATGATGCTCCTAAGCGAACTGACTTTAACAACCTCAAGATTCTCTTCATCAAGAGATTCTTTGAGCCTGGGTACTCCAATAACCTTCTAGTGCAGCTAATGAATGCTAAGCAAAAAGAAAAGGAGGACATAAGAGATTAAGTCATCCATGTGTGGAGTCTCTTCAAGAGGATCCCAATTGGTGAGCGACCCACCAAAGGAGTAGTCTCCATAGTCTTCATCAATGGGATACACAGTGAGGAACCTTACAAGGCCTTGGCAGGCAATTCAAGCTTGTAGTGAGACACGCTAGCTAGGGTCTTTGATGAGGCAATTAGAGTGGGCAACTAGCTCAAAGAGAGAAGCTCTAAGAGCTCAACTCGAGAGGAGACAAATGCCAAAAACTCTAAGAGAGTTTCAATGTCAAGTGAAAGATCATGCCCAAGTACTTAGGATAAAGGGAAGGGCATGGATGCAAGTCAGGAGCTAGCAGAGATGAAGACAAAGCTAGCCAAATTATAAGAAATGATGAGACAACCAACATGTCCTCACATCTAATGCATGTATTGTGGTGGAAACCACCTGCAACCGAGTGTCAGGACACCCGGAGTCTTGACCTTGCACCAATTGTGATAGGTTCGGCCATGATACCTTGCATTGTAGGCTACTGAGGAGACTTCCATATTTGCAACCATACGAACAACCTTACCTAGCGAATAGGCTGCAAAACTTTTTTGGGAGGGGAGCCCCATTGGCTCTCTTGTCACCTAATGATGCCTAATTGGCCATTCCTAGGATGAAGATAAACCCCAAAGGTTTACCAAGATCACTTGGTCCCTACGTAACCCATGCATCGAGTGATGCTCTAGTCTACTATGTGGAGGAGCAGAATAACAAAGACCCTTATGTGCACCCCTACATATTGTATAACAAAAATGGCAATGCAATGTTTATGGTTGTATTGATGATGGCATTAGGTAGAGGTAGAGGTAGAGGTAGAGGTAGAGGTAGAGGTAGAGACTTTGGAGGGCAAACCCAAGAACCAATCTCGTGTTGGACTTATGGATACCCAGGACATATCTCCTCATGCTGCCCCAAATCAGAGTAGGCTAATCAGAAAAAGGCTGATCTTAGATGCCTAGAGTGTGGAATCACTCACATGTGTTGCCAAATGTACCATTGGGGCTGTTTGGAGTTGAGACATTTAACAGAGAGGACATACCCGTCCCATTGCATGTCATGACTTGCGCAAGCACAAACAAAGCAGACTGATATATCATTGCCTGGACCCAGAAACTTAGACACAGCCTCAATTGAAAATAAAATTTGAAGGCAAAGGAGAAAGAAAGCTGACGCAAAGGTCACACTAAAACCGAGAGCGCTATGACGCTACCTATCGAGAAAAAGGTGATAAATGTAGAGGCAGAAACGTTAGCTCCAAAGACGACCGAGAAGGGGAGTGCAAAGGTTGGTGGGGAGTACCCCAACCTAAAGAAGTGCCAACTTGAGGCTATTGAAAAGGTCAAATGGGTAAAAGAAGCCTAGGAGCACCTAAATGATGTTGAGTCCATATTGGAAGATGAGATCGATGATCTCTTAAGTGTAAGTACACTAGCCTCGCCTCCACAACCAAAGTTGAGGGGTGTGACTATACCACAAGTAGTGCCGCTTAAATAGAGCCTACACACTACGGGCTAGCAAATCAGTTAGGGCTATTGTCCAAGAAGCATAGAGTTAGGAGAGAGGCAAGTAGCTAATGACCTCCTCACCATGCTAGCGGCCACCCCGATGACTCCAGGCCTAGGAGATCTTCTTAGGTAACATTTGAAACTATGACAAGAGTTGAAGCAGTGGGTTGAAGGACCAATGGAGCAAGGGGCAGCTCATCTATACGATCATGATGTATTAACCCAGATACCCAGTTTGACGCTGCACTCGATGCCCAAGTCCTTGCATGTCAATGCTTTTTGGGAAGGCATCGAAAGGCATGCAGACTTACCATCCTAGCTTTATGTGACACCATAAGGAAGGGAATTGTAGATATGGGGGTAGGAGTAAGTTTGCAGAGCCATGCAGTACTCCAGGACTAGGGTAACCCACCTGTTGAGAATGCTAGGTTCAATGTTACCTTGGCCAATGGAATGAAAGTGTGGCCATTTGGAGTGTTAAAGAGTTGGCCCTTGAAGATTGCAAGAATTGAATTCTTTGTTGACTTTATAGTCATGAAGGGAGTGGACTATGACATCCTGTTAGGCCGGCCATGGATGCGCAATGCACGGGTCATAGAAGACTGGGGCAATGGTTTAATCTTCTTGGGCAATCGAACAAAAGCAATAAGAGTAGAGATGGATACATGGAAGACCACACTAGTCGACCTCGATGCCATCTCCACCATACTAAAGGATGATGCACAGATTAGAAACTCTTACGAGCCACTCACAAAGTATATCCCTTGCCCAGAGGATGAGCAAGATTGGATGCATATAATTGCTACAATCAATCTGCCATTATCAGATGAGGAAAAGGAGTACAAGCAAGTTGCAGAGAAAGAGAGAATGCCCAAGAAGGAGCCTAGAGTGCCACTTTTCATGATGGCTAGAAGCCCTTGTAGCCAATCCAAAGCTGTCATGTTTCGTGTCCCTTGCAATAGGCCAGAACTCTAAGAGGTCTTGGATTACCTGGCGAGCAAGTTAGTCGGCAACCCTGCCACTAACTTGAAACCTCTCAACAATCTCTTGGATGAACCCAAGTGGTGGTGGACTAAGGTGCACAACTTGAAATTAATGTACAATCAGGCCTTAGTCACTAATAAAAAGGAAACGCCACGTTAAGACTTAGGAGATGATGAGCAATCGAATGAGAATAGTTCTCATGATGAATACAAGGACTGCCACCCCTTCAATGATGAGAGAAAATATGAGGATTGCTGCTCCTTCAGTGCCGAGGACTGCTACCCACTGCTAGAATCCCCTGTCAAGGTACGAGTGGCCACTATCACAGAAATCGAAGATGAAGATGAGGAAGCCATAGCTCTGTACCTGTGAATGACTATCACTACCAAGCAAACACACACATTTGAGGTGTTGATTGATGAGGGCACTGATTTTAATATCTTGACTCACAATCATTGGGTTTAATTTAGTAGACCATAGTTACAGCCCACCAACGCCAAACTCAGCCCATTTGGGGATCGATCACACACTTGTGGGAAAGTGCAAGGTTGTAGTCTCTATTGAGTCTAAAAGCATACCAATAATCTTTTATGTGTTGTTGAATGCGAAGAATGCAAGTACAAAATCACTGTTTAGGATGAACATTTAAAAAGTAGAAACTTTGACTACGACTCGCAGCGTATTCACCTTGCTATTGATAGTGTACGAATAGTCACTACTTTTAGTAAGGGCAGCATGGCTCCATCAAAGCTTGCAAGGCCACTAGTAGAGCAACCCACCACCAAGCCTAAAGAGGGGGGTTGTAACTCGTCACAACCTGCCAAACCTCAAAGCCAGCAAACTACTGAAATCAAAGCCAAGGCCCATACACCACAGTTCAAATGGAAGCCTAAACATCAAGATCCACCACCCAAAAGCACCCAATCATGACCTTGCAAGGCGAGGAACTCGTATTCAAAACCTAGGAGGCATAGAAGGAACTATAGGCATCGACAAACGGTTAAGCAACAATGGGTCCCCAAGATCTTGTTGCAAGTGCAAGGTTATTACGAGGGTAATGCCTAGATATGGGTACCTAAAGCCAAGATGGCCAAGGGCACTACTCAAATGCCAACCACAACCTTGACCACACCAAGCTACATGACAAAAAACACCCAAGTGCCACAAACAACTCAAGCTGCAAAGCTTGTAGAACCTCAAACATATAAGCCGATAGAGACTCAACAAGTCTATCGTCACCAAAGCCACAGCTTGCCACTCACACACTACCTCAACCCTATCCTACTAGTGTCCCTAAGACCTCATTGGCATCTAGTAGTGCGGCATCCTTGAGCCCACCACACAAGGAGCCCACAACCACACTCTCAAGAGGAACAACCAGAGCCGCATCCATTAGTTGCCAAATTATCTAGTGCAATCAAGCCTTATCCACTAGTAGCAAGTCTTAAGCCGTCCTATGAATGACAATCAATCCTCACACTGGATAAAGATCTGGTCGAGAACGTAGGATAGGACTTGATCACCTGCATTAAGGGCTTGGATGCCACATTCACTCTACTCACTAAGAGCTATGAGTGTTTAGACCTAGGCCTGCTTCATCCATCCTTAGCGTTGGATGTCCTTGCTCCATGCCATGCACCTGGGAGGAATACGAATTTGTGATGGTAAAAACTCCCACAGTCATAGAGGAATTGATTGCCAATGTCGAGATATCTCGAGACCAAGTCCTCAAACAATGGCTGATCACCTCCTATAGCAAGAGCAGAGTTACTACCACAAGCTAGCCGATAATGACTCATCTTTCTTGAGGAAGTAATATGCTCTCAGACTCCAATGGGAACAAGAAGGTTTCTAGATCATGACCAATGCTGAGCAACGATGTGCCATTAAGACCTCCGAGTATGATGCCACGTATGTAGCTCCAACCTCCTATAGGGTGTTAACCACCATTCGTGACCGACCCCTAGAAGAGCACATCGTGACCCACCCATACTTAGACCAAATTCTAACTAAGGAAGAGTTACACGTTGCTAGCAAGATTGACTTTGATGACTTCCTCTTCACAGATGTTCTCACCTACATCACTCAAGTAGGCATCTGTCCTTTCGACGTGGATTGCTATGCTAATCTTGACTATAATCCAAACTTCTATGATTGGCTCATGCGAAAGTAAACCACTGCAAGCTAGTGTTGAATGCCCTTGACCCCTCAAACCTTAATGCTAGGAAGGATTCAGTGTCAAGATTGTGGGAGAGAAGGAAGGAGTCTCACTTGTAGCTTTCTTGCTTGCACAATGGGGGAATACACACAAGGGTGGAGGCTGAAAACAGTTTTTCTCTTCTTAGTTGTGTAAGCCAAAAGAACTCAAGTACAAAGAAATAGAAGAACCCTAGATATGGGTCTCAAAACCAAACTCAACTAACTAAGGTGGCATACTAACTGAGCCACGAACTAGAGTAGATAAGGATAGCTATCATGTAGCCATTATTCAGGGGCGGTGTACCAACCGCATCTGCAACTGACAAGTCGGTGACATAAATACACAACGGTCACCCTGGCGTATCACGAGTGGAGCTCGATATCTCAACATTCAGGGGGGCAATGTTAGAAGGCAGGCATAGGAACCCACTGTAAGCAAGGGAGTATAAGGGCAGATGAGTGTGAATAGCCCTAGGGGCAGGGGAAACCCTAACCCTAGCGTGGAAAAGGCTATATAAACAGCCTATGGGTCACTATCAAGTGTAGGAGAGTGTACCCAAGTTGTACTCTAAGCAACTTAGTAAGCAAGATTTCATTCTTGTACTTTGAGCTCTCTTCTCCCTCTTGTGCACACATTCCAATGCTGCAACTCTAGTTTTCAACATGGTATTAAAGCCATCTCTGATCTCCTCAGCTTCCCTCAGCCTCAGCTATCACTAAGTGCACATGAGCTTCTATCTCCTTAATCTTATCCTTCTTTCCTCCATAGCTGCCTGCAACCTACCTCCATTCGAGGACTTGGGGAGGACAAAGGAGGCCATATCTCCCTCTAATTTCTTCTAGGGACTTCTTTTCTATCTCAAGGCAAATCAACCTGGCATGATAGACCTCGGGATTAGTTAACGGCGTGGCAGCATTGCGTGATTCCCAGAAACAGGCGTAGTTTTTGACAGTGCGGAATTTGGGCTGCTATACACGCAGCAGGCGACGCGATCCCTACAGCTATCTTGGGGCTTTGATAGCCCCCCTAGTGGGCTATCCTCAGTAAAAAGGGTTCCTGGAAATTCCTCTCACAGAGAGAGATCTCTACCAAACCCTAACTGTGTTTTTTGAGGCAGCCATAGCCAACAAGCTCCAAGCTTGACATTTTGTCATTTTTTCATTTTGAGCTTCATTAACAGTGATTCTTTCACTGAAGCAGAGTCTCTGAAGCCTATTCCAGATTCTAAACCTCTTGGGCATGCTCAATGGATATCACTAAGCATTGGGAACCTGACTTCCAATCGGGTTCCATTCAAGCATTTCACTAAGCTTGACAATAGTGTTTTCTAAACACTAATCATGAATCATCAGGTTAATTGCTTGTTGGGCATTCACTAAAATCCAGTGATTTTTTTATTTCTCTTTGTATATTATTGTAAGGTTATGTGTACAATTAACACATAGACCATCATACACTAGAAGTGTGTTGCATACCATGAGTGACTTTGTCTCAAGTACATTGGTCAATGAAACCAAAAGCATGAGTGTCATTGTACTCTCCTCAGTATCATTAGCAACAAGCATTGAGATCATAGACCAACCTTGTCCAACACAAGCTTCATCCACTAAGCCATACCACAAGGAGGAGCCTGAAGTCCAGTCTAGGTTTACTTCATTAAAACCTAAAAAGACTATTAAACCTCGGAAGAAGTTTGCACATAAGAAAGGACCATCAAAGTCATACTTTGAAATATTACATTTATATGATTTTTAGCCTTTCTCTTCATTGCAACTTTGATTTCAAATTATTTGATTTGCTTCCGCATTTAGTGGGAAGTTTGCAAGGGACTAGACACTGCCCTTGTCCTAACAAGTGGTAAGACCTTCCCAATGACCACAACATATGCTAATGTCCGTCCTCAAATTCGAAAGTTTGGTGGCAAAGATTTCTACCCATGGTAGGTACTTATAAAATACAAAATGATGGAGAGAGGGTATTGGCCTCTCATTCAAGGTAGTAGAGCTGTAAACATTGCAAATCTGGTTGATATAGAGGATGACCAACGTGCTCAAGCAATCATAATGCTACACTTAGATGAATCCCTGATTCATCATGTTGATCAACTAAACACTGCTAAAGAAAAATGGGATGAGCTTGAAAAGATCTATGGAGCCACTGGCAAAAATACTAAAATCTTCCTTAAAATTGAATTCTTAAGCTTGGAATATCGTTCAGGAGAAGATTTGGGAAAATTCATTTCTCATATGAAGGGACTTATGGCATAGCTTGCCTCTGTACAAGCTCCAATACATGAAGAAGATGCTATTGCTATTCTCCTAAAAGCTGTAAAACAGGTGCTTCCTACTCTTGTAACCACTCTCACCAACATTCGAGATCCTACTTTGGGGGAACCTCTTACATGCTTTGTAATCCAATGCCACCTTGTCATTGAGGGGGGGTGTTAGAAGGCAGGCATAGGAACCCACTGTAAGCAAGGGAGAATAAGGGAAAATGAGTGTGAATAGCCCTAGGGTAGGGGAAACCCTAACCCTAGCTTGGCAAAGGCTATATAAACAGCCTATGGGCCACTATCAAGTGTGGGAGAGTGTACCCAAGTTGTACTCTAAGCAACTCAGTAAGCAAGATTTCATTCTTGTACTTTAAGCTCTCTTCTCCCTCTTGTGCACACATTCCAATGTTGCAACTCTGGTTTTCAACAGGCAAGGTGGAATCAAACATGGGAACAAGTAAGGTGAATGAAATGCACAAATGAAGCCTCCATCAACGACTAAGAGTGGAAGAGAGTAGATAAAAATCAACTTGTGATTGATGGAAAGTCGTAAAATTTTTGGAATGAGTAGGCTCCTTGAAGGAAAAGATGCTCTCCTTCCAATTAAGCATGTTAATTTTTCTTAGAAAGCATAATTAATTCATGCTTATCTTTTTGTAACAAATTACCTTGAGGACACTAATGGTGAACTATGGCTTTATGACAGGTACCCACTAAGCAACAAACTTCCATTCTCAGAAGAGGAGCAAGTGAAGTACGGCCTCTTGTTGGAGACGAGGGCTTACGAGGGCATAAAAACTTTTGTACAAATACTCAACCAAGCAATCAACCTATCTTCATCAGCTATGAAAATATTCTTTTTTCATAATGTCAATTCAAAAATCACTTTAAATATTCCATTAAAATCAACCTATTCTTAAAGGTTGAGTTTAACAAACCAAAAAAGTTTCCTTTGAATGCTTTGTAAAAGAAGATGCAATAAGCAACA
Source organism: Lygodium microphyllum (assembly GCF_053477565.2). Lineage (NCBI taxonomy): Eukaryota > Viridiplantae > Streptophyta > Polypodiopsida > Schizaeales > Lygodiaceae > Lygodium > Lygodium microphyllum. Next base: position 115,597,598 of record NC_141138.1, read on the forward strand.
ACTTATTCTCATTATGTTAGGTACAATTACAATTAGTACTAAGGATAAGCCAGCTTCTCCCCAAATATGTAATTGTACTTTATTTACCCTTTCATCATAGTCCCTCTTTAATCCTTAGGATGGTCTCAAGAGTAAATTTCTACTTTAAAAACATATATTTGAGTATAATAACTCTTTTAAGGTCTCTTCCTTGACTAGTTGTGGATATGCAATCATCAAGCTAGAAATCATATTTTGGTAGTTGTGGAGATCCCAATCTCATGCAACTGTGACGATATCTTGTTACCTCTTGCAGTCGTCAATGATACCAGTCACAACCTCGATAGTCGACATTCCTCCTCAACAATATGGGCCAAGTTCTTCTAACCCTACACATTCTGCAGCCGTCAATGATACCAGTCACAACCTCGATAGTCGACATTCCTCCTCGACAATATGGGCCAAGTTCTTCTAACCCTACACATTCTGTTTATCGTGATGGTTATGTCTTAAGTGTGGGGATGTCATGGTTGGTCTAATGTGAGGTACTAGGTTCGTGAAGTTTGGCTTACCCTTCTTGCTAAGGCCTTAAGTGTGGGGACGCGTCCCTGCGCGTCTATGTTGCATACCCCCATATATACACCCTATTCTAATCATGCATCTATGCTGTGATTTCATTTTACCCTAATGGGGTCCCTTTCTCACCCTTACGTTCTATTTCACCCTGTCCTAGGGGTTGTCCCTTGACCGTTTGCCCTTATTCTTGGTTTTGCGCTTCTTTCATACGAACGGACCTTACATTCACCAAACACTCAATCCCACCTCACAGCCCTGTTCGTCCCTTTGAACTGTCTATTTTTCCTTTTTACCAACCCCTGTTCTGACAGACGATTTTCAAGTTATTAATTTTTGAAGCAATTCCCATAAATGGACAGTTTTCCATGTGAACGTGTCTTTATTGATTCAGAACCCTGATCTGATGTATCAAGTCTGTCCTCCCCATTCCCCCTGATATTTTTTTCTTTTTATTCTGTGTCATTTTGAGGTATGGTTCATCCGTTATTAATTTTTTCAGGTTTTAGGGCCTTTTTGTGCCTATTTTTCACATTTTTCCATATGAACCTACCCTATTTTCACCAAAATTCCATTTTAGTTTGATAGCCGTGTCTTGCCATCCTTTTCCCCATCTTTTCCTTTTTCCTCCCCCTTTTTCACCTGTCGGATTTTTAGTTATTAATTTTTACGAGTGTTTTTTAATGCATTTTTCGTGTTTTTCCCATGTGAACCCTTCCTAATTTCCCCCACACCGAGTTTCGGTGTACTAAACCTGTGAATTCCTTTTTTTGGACATTTTTCATTTTTACCGCCTACTATTCTGACGCACAGTTCTTCCCGTATTAATTTTCGAGTCCATTTTTGGGCCCATTTTTTGGGTTTTTTCCATGTGAACACATCCTATCTTGATCGGAACTATGTTTTCTCATGAAAGGATTGTCGGACATATTGTTCTACACACTTTTCCTTCTTTCCGCACTTTGTTCCGATATGCATATTTTCCGATATTAATGCCCATATGTGTTTTCGAGTTTATTTTTTGCATTTTTTCCATGTGAACACCCTGATTTTGTCCCGAAACCCCTGTTGCATGTTTCCAACATTTTTTCCTCATCTCTCGACCCATTTTTTCTTTTCACAAATTTTTGATCCGACACACGGTTTGGATTTTATTAATTTTTCTTCATTTTCTCGTTAACCACGTTTCTCGCCTCATGCGTGAACACTCCTGTTTTTGGTTTTACGCGCCTCGAGACTCCCCGTGGTATCCGTGGCTAGTGCATCCCTGTCCCTACCCATTTGACCCTGTCACTGCAAATTTTTTTACCCCTGCCCACGCATGCACACGGGCCGGGGGTGTGTTTTTGCCCCTCTCGTTTTTCTTTTTATTTTTATGTAATTATTTTTCATTTGTTTATTTAAAAAAACAAATACCACCACACCAAAAAAATAAAAAAAATCAAACTCAAAATAAAAAATAAAATTTTACGGGAAAAAAAACAAAAAAAACACATAGCTGACAACCTAATCCTTAAAAAAAAAAGGAGAAACACAACCAACAAGTAAAACAAAAAGAAGAAGAATTTAAAAAAAAGGGAAAAAAAAACCACCTACTTGTTCCTATCGTGCGATTCCTTCCTTCGCCTCCTTCCTCCCTCTCGTCAGCGCCTCCTTCCTCCCTCTCGTCAGCGTCGTCCTCCCCACTCTTTGGTCTCCTCCCCCTGCCTGCGGCTCGGCTGCCTCCACCGCCCCTAAGCGCCGTTGCTGCACGAGGATCGCCGCCTGTTGCCGCCCAGAGCACGCCGCCTTCCTGACGAGCTTGCGCCTGCAAAATGCCCCTCCGCCATGGAGCCTCCTGACATCGCCGCCGCTCTTCGTCCGCCACCGGTGCTACTCGAGGACGGCCACCTGTGCCGCCCACGATCCAGCCGTTGGCCGTCGAGGACCGCCCATCTCCACCCCCGCCAGCCATGTCCGCCTCTACCTCCCTCTCCTCTCTCTCTTCCTCCTCCTCCTCCTCCTCCTCCTCCTCCTCCCTCTCCTCTTTCTCCTCCTCCTTCTCCTTCTCCCCCCTCTCCTCTTTCTCCTCTTCCTCCTCCTTCTCCTCCCTCTCCTTCTCCTCCTCCTCCTCCTCTTTATCCTCCCTCTCCTCCTCCTCTTTCTCCTCGCTCTCCTCCTCCTCCTCCTCCTCCTCTTTCTCCTCCTCCTCCTCCCCCACCACCCTGCCCCTCCACCTCCTCCCTCTCCTCCTCCCCCCACCACCTAACTGCCCAGGTTAGTCACTAACCTCACTTTAGTTAACTAACCCCACTTTAGTTAACTTACCCCAATTTAGTTAACTTAACCCCACTTAAGTTAACCTAACCCCACTTAAGTTCACCTAACCTAACTAAAGTTAGCCACTAACCTAACCTTAGTTAGTCCTAACCTAACTAGGGTTAGTCCCTACTCACTAACCTAAACCCTAAACCCTAAACCTAACCTAACTAAAGTTAGTCACTAACCTAACTAGGGTTAGTCCCTACTCACTAACCTTAGTTAGTACCCTCTCACCTAAGTGTAGTTAGTATCACTAACCTAACTCAGGTTAGTTCCCTACCCACTAACCTAACCTAGGGTTAGTTGACCCCTAACCTCACCCCAATTAGTTACCTACACTAACTTCACCCTAGTTTGTTTCCACCCTTACTAACTGCACCATGGTTAGTTGCCTACCCCACTAACTAACCCTAGGTTAGTTAGTCTAACCCTGGTTAGTTAGGACTTGACTAACTACCTTAACTTGACTAACCCACTTAGACTAACCTAATTGACTTAAGACTACCTTAAACTAACCTAATCAACCGTGACTAACCTAACTAGATCAGACTTGACTTATCCTGACTTAACCGACTTACCTAGACTAACCCGACTTAGTTGACCTGACTTGATCTCACTTACCTAACTAATGTGATTTACATCATTTAATTGATTTAGTTAATTTCAAAAATTCATTTAAACTAAAAAAATTACAAAAAAAACAAAAAAAATTTCCCCTTTTTGTAATTATTTGAACTATTTTTAAGGTGAAAATTAAAACAACTAAATTACAAAAAAATTTAATTTTGAATATTCATTCAAAATTACTTAAAAAATGGTTAAAATTCATTTAAAATTAGTAAAAATACACAAATAAATTCTACAAAATCTTGAAAATTTCCACAAACCCCCTACCCTTTTTCCACTAATTTCTCACTTAAAAATCTTTTCATAAAAGACAACAATATTATTTGAAAAACAAACCCTAATTTTCATACCACCCATCATAAAAATTCATTTTAATCCTACAAATCATCTGAAAATCATGGTTGAATTAACATAAATTGTGGACATTTCCTAAATGGTTGAAATTTCATTTTTCCCCTTCATCACATATCCATGTGCTATATATCTTGATTTAATTATAATTATTTTAAAAACAAAAAAAAGTAAACCACAAATAATTTATAAAAAAAAGCAAATAAACCAAACCACACTATAAAAATAAAACAAACATACCTAAAATATAAAACACACACAATACAAAATAAAAAACTAAAAATACATTAAAAATCAACAAACACACTAAGGTGTTTTCTTTTTTGTTCAGTCAATGGTCTTTGATTTTGTTTGACTGGATTCATTGCTTTTGGGGGACTCCTCCGTGCGCCTTCAGGCCATTGCATACACACCCCTACCAGGTATTTATTTTGCGAGATTCATTTATTTTCATTACCTCCTTAATCACAATTAATTGCTAAAATAAACTATTTATTCACTCACCTTTTCCACGCGCATTCGCACTAAAAATACAATTTAATAAATTTAAAATGAACCAGCCGTTCACTTTGCACGCACTACGTGCACTTAAGAGGCACCTTAAATTGTAATAAAAATGAACTAGCCACCATGAAGAAGCACCACTGGCAAAAAAGCGCTCCATATCACTATTAACTTTTAATTCAAGAATTTGCATTTAGAGACCCAGTCTGGGAATCGTAGTCCGGGATTGCGATAAAGCACTGTTTTACCATAATAATTTGTAATTAAGATTTTAAGAAGGAACCGCCGTTTTCTTATTAAGGTTTATAACCTAATAAAATGTCACCCATTGTTAATAATTTCTTAAAATGAACCCTTCATTAAAATAATTCCCCCTCATTGCACTTTTTTCCTCTTTTTAATAAACACGCTTCATGGGATGGGCGCGTAAAAGTCTTTCAGTTGACATTGATGGTCAAGGTTATGGTCAAGTCTTGAGGTCTATTTTTATGGTAGTCTGATTTGTCTATGTGTTACGATTACGGGTGCTGTATGTAGTTATTTCTTTCTTGCCTGATACAGGAATTTGGGTGTTTGTTTGTTGCATCGCATGAAGTTTTCGATCGCACATATGTAGAGGCCATGCCGAATTTTTTTCTAGGATGTGTATTGTCTGGGGTGGTTGATGCTAGGAGGCATATTCCACGGTGGATTCCGTAAAATTTAATTATTACCGGGGCTCATACACAAAGTGGATTCTTTGTGTGAGAAGTCGATGGGGACGCCTATCCTTTTCAGGCGTTTTGTTAATTTTATGTGTACATGGGTGATTCCATAGTGGGTGATTCCGCAAAATACATATTTAAATTAATAAATGTTTATGAGTTTAGAGTGCAAACTCGTAATAAATTAAGGTTAGGATTAATTTCTAACCAATTTATCTATGTAGCTGAAGACTGTTAGGTATTCACTTTTGTAGAATTAATTGTATTATTTTTCTAACAATTGTGAATGCTTCAGTTGATGTATAGAGCAAGCAGCGGTGGCAGTGGGAAGCATTGGAGGATAGCGTGTATTCAAGTTATCGTCAATATTTTGATGGACGCGTATCTTAGGTATGACACCTATATTTTGTCGCGCTTATTTATCAAAGCGCTTGATATTTATTTATTATTTTTATATGTGCATGGGCGCACGATTTAAATACTTATATTGGATATTGTATTTGGGTACCGCCTGACTTCTTGGGCGCCCATTAGCTTTAATTCTTTATTGGCACAAAAGAAAACTCAAAAGCTAAAGCGTGCTATTTTGTAATTTGGGCTATTATTTGAGCTTGAAGATGAATAATATATTAAATACATGCTTTGTGGAGCGCTCACACAAGGCATGGGGGGGAGATTGCACCCAATTGGTCTCTTATTTATGTCATGCAAGCTTTCTTCATTGATTTGTGTGCAAAAAGTAGAGTTCTTTTGTTCTTGGGGACCTTCTGACGCTCACTACACGCGCATACAGTGACCGATATGTGCACCAGTGGTATTAGAGTGAAGCTGAGATCAAGAGCTTCCAATCGCTTACCATCTTGCGTGAAGGCGGAGCTCTTGGAACGATCGAGCTCTACAGTCAATTTCGTCGTGAATAGTTGATACTAACGTGTCCTTGGCAGTCAAGAACCCCCTTCTGCACCCTCTGATCGCGAGAGACCAGCCTCTGTAGGCGGAGGACGATGCGGATACTTCCTTCAACAAGTCATCTTCATACAGATAAGAAAAGCTTAACTCCATAGCTCAAAGCTTCAAAGCTTAAGCCAAAAGCTTATTAAGCTTAATAATAAGCTTATTTAAAAGCTTCTGAAAATCGAAAATTTTCACCTGCGGCGTCAGTATAAATTGACGGCCGCTGATTCCGCCGCCAACATACTCATGTTCCCAAAAATCAATTGAGTAACTTAAGCTTTAAATTCTAAGCTTTCCAAGTTTTGCGAGTCACCAAAGTTACAAAGGTCACTAAAGACTTACTTAACAACTATCATAGAGATAGTTCACACGTAGAAGCACATGAACCAGTTTATTGATCTCTGGTAGACCCTGTTCACACTTACAGACTTACTGAACTAGTTTCAGCAAGTACAGAAGTATATACGTAGGCCATACGTAGATTATACACAGTTTCTACACAACATTATTCTTTTGGAAGGCGGTTGTGACAACGAATACCGCAATCGCAAAGGAGAGATACCATAAAAGCCAAACAAAGAATATATATATACAAGCTTTGTAAACCCGCCTTTGAGCTACGCTCATCCCACTAATAAGATTTCGAGAGTGTGAGGTCTTTTGGATTTTGTAGGATGACTGAACAAAACATGGACGATCTTATGGGGCTGAAGGTGATCTACCCGAACCAATGATGGAGCAAAAGTTGGATTTGATTATGATGCAGCTCGAAGAAGAACGAAGAGCCCGACAAGCTTTGCAAGTTCAATTGGCCAATCTACAACAATCTACCACTGACCAAGATGAATCGCAACCCGAAGATCTTATACGATGTACCATCGATGCAACACTTGAAGCCCAATCCATCCGCAAAGAAATAATGATAAGTAAAAGAAACTTCAAATTTTGTACTTTCAATGGATCACGCGATGGAAAGACTGTACTTGCTTTTATCAGTCAATTTGATGATTACTTCCATGAAGAAACATATGCTGAGAAAGACAAAATTAAATGTGTCACTAACTATTTAGTTGATCGAGCATCCTTATGGTGGACTGTGGTCCACAAGAGCATTGATTGTCCCACTACATGGGAGACTTTCCAAAAGAAATTTTTGCACAATTTCCTTCCTCCTCAATTCCATGAAAAATCCATCAAGCAATGGGATCTTCTACAACAAAGGGATCGCGAACCTATTTCCCAATACACTGAACATTTCTGGAATGCCCTAATGCAACTACGTATGCTCGAAGACATACCTGAAGCAACTCAGAAAAGCAAGTTTATGTCTGGACTACTTGGACATTTCTATGCTGAAGTAAATATGTTCAAGCCAACAACACTTGAAGATGCAATTTCCTTGGCCCATGACACTGAAGACAAGATTCGAGAACGAGACAAGCGACCACAACAATTTTCAACTAATGGTAACTATGGTTCCAAACAATTCAATTCAAATTTTCAAAGATTCAATCAAAGTCGTTTTCTTCCATCTTCATTCCGTAAATCTTGGACCCGACCACCTGCCTTGCCATCAGACACCAATCCAAACCCTAAGCCATCCTCACAGTCAAATCCCAACATTCCTAAACTTCCTGCCATTACCAATAATGTATCCAAATCAAAATCCATAGTTTGTTACAAATGCCATCAACTTGGACATCTAACAGCCAATTGTCAATTGAAAAAGCCATCTATCCATATCAATTACCTGGGAGCCATAGAAGAAGAAGAATGTGAGGAAATGCTGGACTTTACGGAAGATGATGACGACATTGGTACTACTTTGGATACTTTTCCAGGTATGCCAACTCCTCATTCTTTATTAACAATGAAATGTTTTATGCATGGTAAAGAAAAGACTATTTTACATGATGATGGGAGCACACATGACTTTATTTCTGCAAAATTAGTCAAAGAATTGAATTTACAAACTGTTTCTACACATTATCGCATCAAGGCTGCATTCCTAGGTAGGAGATATAATGGAACATAAGAGGTGCATAATTTAGAAATTAAAATTGGTGAATATATTGAACGAAGAAATTTCCTAGTTATACTTTGCAGTCTAGTGACATTATCTTAGGAATGCCTTGGCGTCATCAATACAATCCTGACATAGATTATTCTACACATTCAATTAAAATTTATTTTCAAGGAAAACAAATCACATTGCATGGTATGCACTCTTCCAATAATTTTCCACTTCTTACTCATACTCAGACTAAACGTGCATTACGTAAAAGTAGCAAATCTTATTTAATATGGGTGAATAAACTTCAAGCTAAAGAAAAACAAATGCATCCTAGGCATACACAATTTCTTGCCCAATTTCAAGATTGTTTTGCTGCTGATTTACCACCTAGATTACCACCTTCACGACGTGAAGATCATAAGATAGATTTAATTCCTGGAACACAACCACCATGTAAAGCACCTTATAGACATAACCAAATTGAATAGAAAGAAATTCAAAATCAAATAGAAGAATTACTTAACAGAGGATTAATTAGACCTAGTAGTTCTCCATTTGGTGCACCTGTCTTATTAGTGAAGAAGAAAAATAATACTTATCGCATGTGCATTGATTATCGTGCCCTAAACAAAATTACTGTTAAGAATAGATATCCAATTTCTAGGGTAGATGATCTTATGGATAAACTACAAGGGTCTGCCATATTCAGTAAGATAGATCTTAAATCTAGTTATCATCAAGTAAGATTGGACAAATCTGATATATTCAAAACTACATTTAGAACACAATTTGGACACTATGAATTTCTAGTTATGCCTTTTGGTTTAACTAATGCACCAGCCACATTTAGTCGTATGATGAATCGCATATTTTTGAAACATCAGCATTGTGTCATAGTATTCTTTGATGATATATTAGTATTTAGTAAAAATGAGAATGAGCATTATGAACATTTGTCTTTAGTTTTTAAGTTGTTAAAAGACAATCAATTATATGCTAATCTAGAAAAGAGTGAATTCTTCCAAACATAAATTGAATATCTAGGACATATTATTTCATCAGAAGGTATTAAAGTCGACCCTAAAAAGATAGAAGCAATTTAAAATTAGCCCATACCCAAAAATGTGCTTGAATTACATTCTTTTCTAGGTCTTGCTAGCTTTTACAGAAAGTTTGTGAGGAATTTCTCATTACTTGCATTACCTTTGACAAAACTTTTAAAGAAAGTTATTGTGTATAACTGGTCTGACAATCAACAAAAATCCTTTGATTTATTGAAACATGCTTCAACTCATGCTCATGTATTACAACTACCTGACTTCAATAGACCATTCTTTTTAGTAGTTACTAATGCTAGTGGATCTAGAATAGGAGCCGTACTCATGCAAGATAATCATCCCATAGCCTACTCTAGTTGCAAACTCAAACCATCTGAACTTAAATATTCTACCTATGACAAAGAATTGCTAGCTGTAGTACAAGACTTATGTCAATGGAAACATTATTTAATGGGATTTGAATTTATGATCAAAACTGACCAACAAAGCATTAGACATCTCCTTAGTCAACCACAAATATCTAACCGACACATTAAATGGGCCGCTTTTATTCAAAGTTTTCATCCCCTTATACAATATCAACTTGGGAAAGAGAATGTTGTAGCTGATGCTTTGAGTAGAAGACCAACAATTCACAATATTTCTGTGATATCATTTGATTCCCTTATCCCTATGAAAGATATTTATCATCAAAATCCTACTTTTCCAAGTGATTGGAATAAACTAGTTGCAAATAATTGGATTCCTATTGATTCATTGTCTTACAATAATGGATTCATGTTTTATGAAAAAAGATTATGTGTGATAGTTCCATTTAGATAATTTATTTTGCATGAAATTCATTGTCCTCCATATCAAGGTCATAGAGGAATTATATCTACTTTGCGCACATTGACTAAAGATTTTTATTGGCCACATATGGACACTGATGTATCTAACTTTGTATCTGAATGTTTAGTTTGTCAATGAGTTAAAAGACACCATGGTAAACAATATGGTTTACGAATGCCATTATCTATTCCATCACGACCATGGGAACAAATTTCAATGGATTTTATCACTGGTTTACCTAACACTAAAGCTAACCATGATATGATTTGGACTGTTGTAGACAGATTTAGCAAACAAGCATATTTTATTCCATGCAAGAAAACTTTAACTGCATCTCAAGCTGCTAAAATGTTTTTGAAAATTATTTTCACTAATCATGGTTTACCAAAAGTCATTATTTCTGATCGTGATTCTAGATTTTGTAATAATTTTTGGATTACTTTGTTTGCTAACTTAGGAACAAAGATTGATTTTTCATCTACATTTCATCCTAAAACAAACAGTCAAATAGAAGCTACTAACAATACTATTTTAGATCTTTTGCGTGCTTACACCATTTCAAAACTACACACATGGGATACACATCTATATTTACTTTAGTTTGCATATAGTAATACACCACATACATCTACAAAGAAAGAACCATTTGAAGTTATTTATGGATATTGATTGCCTACACTTGTTGCATCATTATCAAACAAAATTCAAACTGCTGATGATATTGCTAACATGCATGCCACTATTTTTGATGAAGTTAAAGATATGATTGCCAAAGCCCAGCAATCATATACAAAACAAGCAAATAAGAAAAGACTGGCTATGAATTTTAAAGTTGATGATTATGTTTGGTTACGAATAGAAAAACATAGATTACAAAGTGTAGATAAACACCCAGTTGTGAAATTAGCACCTAGATTTTATGGACCATTCAAGATCATACATAAAATCAATGACAATACATTTAAATTAGAACTACCACAACATTGGAAAATGCACAACACCTTCCATATCATTTTATTACAGCCTTTTAGAGGCCAATTACCTGTACACCCTGTCTATGAAAACCCTCCTTTACTAGATGATGAAACGGAAACCCTTGAGCCTGAAACTATTATAGATACAGACTTTATGACCACTAGAACTGGCCGTAAATATTCTAGATATTTGGTCAAATTTAAAAACCATCCTGTTGAAGAGGCCCAATGGATGCATGCTAGAGACCTAAATGCTTTCCCTACTCTGTTAGCTCCATATTGAGCTAATAGCAATTGAGGACAATTGCTATCCCACCCCGGGGGTATGATTCCAGGAGGCATATTCCACGGTGGATTCCGTGAGGTTTTGCGGTGGATTCTGTAAAATTTTATTATTACCGGGGCTCATACACAAATTGGATTCTTTGTGTGAGAAGTCAATTGGGATGCCTATCCTTTTCGGGCGTTTTGTTAATTTTATATGTACATGGGTGATTCCATAGTGGGTGATTCTGCAAAATACATATTTAAATTAATAAACGTTTATGAGTTTAGAGTGCACACTCGTAATAAATTAAGGTTAGGATTGATTTCTAACCAATTTATTTATGTAGCTGAAGACTGCTAGGTATTCACTTTTGTCGGTTTAATTGTATTATTTTTCTAACAATTGTGAATGCTTCAGTTGATGTGTAGAGCAAGCAGCGGTGGCAGTGGGAAGCATTGGAGGATAGCGTGTATTCAAGTTATCATCAATATTTTGATGGGCGTGTATCTTAGGCATAGCGCCTATATTTTGTCATGCTTATTTATCAAAGCGCTTGATATTTATTTATTATTTTTGTATGTGCATGGGTGCATGATTTAAATACTTATATTAGACATTGTATTTGGGTACCGCCTGACTTCTTGGGCGCCCATTAGCTTTAATTCTTTATTGGCACAAAAGCAAACTCAAAAGCTAAAGCGTGCTATTTTGTAATTTGGGCTATTATTTGAGCTTGAAGATGAATAATATATTAAATACATGGTTTGTGGAGCACTCACACAAGGCATGGGGGGAGATTGCACCCAATTGGTCTCTTGTTTATGTCGTGCAAGCTTTCTTCATTGATTTGTTTGCAAAAAGTAGATTTCTTTTGTTCTTGGGGACCTTCTAATGCTCACTATGCGCGCATACGGAAACCGATCTATGCACCAGTGGTAAATGGGTTAGTTACGTCTATGTCTGTATGTGTGTTCTTATTTTGATTGATTCCTTTTTGATAGCCTTTTGGTTGTTTTGAAGGCATTCTTTGTGACTGTCTATGTTGTGGTGTGTGTGTTTTCCATTTGAATGGCGCCTCACACTCCTCCTCCTATCCAGTATGTCCCGCTGGTTAGTAGAGATTACTCTTTCCTACTGGCTTTTGAGTTTCTAGCGAAGGCAGGACTTGCAACTTTCGTGGCTGCTTCCTTCCCCTTGATTCCAGAAGATCCATCCATGTGTGATGAGTTCCTTGCCTCATATAGTAAGAAGTCGGGACTGGTCCATGGTACTTCCATGACATTGATATCTCGGGGTTAGGGAAGGCTTTGTCTCTTCCCTACAAAGGAGAGCCTGTTGTTACAGCTAGACAACTATTCTCCAACGATGAGATTTTCAAGCTGTTACAGAAGCAGACCAAGAAAATTCTGGATGTCAAGAAAGTGATCAACACTTCAGGAGTCTCTTTTTCCATGATCACTGATCCTGTGTGGAAGTTGGTTTGCCAATTCCTCCAAGATAGGTTTATGCCTACCAAAACACCATCCCATTACTTGTCCAAAGAGCTCTTCATAGCTTCCAGGATGGTGTTAAAAGGAGTAGCTATTGATTGGAGCACTTACCTACTCACAAAAATGGATCAACATTTCGTCAAAGTAACCAAGGGAAATATCACAAATGTCTCCTATGGATCCTACCTATATGCTTTCTTAACATACTCATGCCTAAAGAAGGGTGTGCCTCTACCTCCTCCATCTGATCTAGTACCCCCTCCACCACCTTCCAAAGAGTCAGAACCTATTGATATAGAGGATTTGGATTCTCCTCCTCCCCTGGTCATTCAGCGAAAGCGCTTGAAGTATGTGGCAAATAAAGCTCCTTCAGTTACAATTCCTGCTACATCTGGCAGTGACCTTCCTGCTTATCTCACATGTAACAACCTATTCAGGACACATAGAGAAGGTTCCTTGGACATATCAGTCCCTTCATTGAACAGTCTAGTGTCAGGAGATGCCATTCCATTCCTCTGTAAAGACATTCAGAGTTCAATTGAACTTTCAGTGACAGCCTGCTTCCTTTTATGAAGAACTGATGCAGTCCAAAGACCAGTTGTATAAGGCAATATCAGAGTTAGCCTCACTAAAGACACACTAGCAGATCTATTTAAGAAGATGGAGCAACAAACCCAAATGATTGAGACCAAAGAGAAGAGATATCTTCTTTGAAGATTCAGTTACCAGAAGCTCACTCAGAGGTCACTAAAATCTCTGAGGAGAAAGAGAGGATGTCCAAAGAAGCGCAAGAGTTTCAGACTCTTTTAGATGTAAAACTCTTAGCCTTACAGACTGCTCATGACATAGTGGAATCACAAGCTTCCCAAACCAAGCAGTTGCAAGACCAACTGGCACAGTCATGGTCTGTTCCTCCAAGCCCTAATGTTCCATTGATTCCTTCTCTCTCAAAGTAGAACTTGGTAGTTCTCCAGAGACAGGCTACCTTGTGTCCTTTATTCCAAGATAAAGTGGAAAGATTGTAGTCCAGGATGGATCTGTTATGGTCTAAATTTGAGCATTTCCAGGAATATGTTCCTTCGAACCATTCTTTCTTTGTCCACTATCAATTACAGAAGTTGGCCTTTTACATGAAGCTTTCAACGATGGATCTTCCTCTTCCAGAGGATGATTGGAGTGAGGCTTGGTCTCCTGAGTTGCTGACAGAAGTGGTCCGTATGGTGTTTGAAGATTCTGTGACGACGGATGCCATGCTGCTGTCATATATGTATCTACGGGGAGATTTGTTGATTCCAGATGAAGTAGATATGGCTTGGTATGTGGGAGACGTGGTTTTACAAGTTGTTTTGTATGTCAACTATTTGGAGTTGCGAATAGATGACATGTTCCAGAGTTACTCTTCAAAAGTGGCTACTTGCCCTGATAATTCTTAGCACTCAATGATTGATTCTGTGGTCCCGAATCAACGTCAAAATACAGCTTCTACCTATATACCGCCGAGCACTAACCAACTGAGGGTGGATCTCTTAGCTCACCTTTCCAAAAACCATCTATTTGATTTAACCTTTTTTTATGCCTATCAGAGAAGATCTGTCTTAGGTTCCTCTGTTCCTAGCCTACTGTACTACCAACAAATGGCTCATCGTTATGATACCTATTTTTTCCTTTATCAAACCAATTCAACAACAATCTTACCCTTTCTTTTCCAACCTCAATCTTTTCCTCAAATTCCCATATTTACCTATTGCTCTTTTATCGAAGATAGAGTATTTTCCCCTTCTCCACCGTGCCCTTCTCCATCTATCCATATACCTTCTACCTTTCCTGTTTATCAATTAACACCTTTCCTAACTAATTCCCTTAAATTTTCAGCCACTCCTTCTTTAACTTATTCCTCATTTTATGATTTTGTCTACCCCTCTCTTCATCCACTTTTACTTATTCCACTTCCATCTCTTGCCACTTCTATTTCTCAACCCCCTCAATTGGTTAGTGAATATGAAGGGTTTGATCAGCAGATTACTAGAGGAAGAGGATGGAGCTCGACTGATTCTCTTACGGATAAACTAGCCAATAATTCCATGAGATTGGGCAACTGCCAGTCAAGCATACCAGAACTACCTTCATTATGCTCATCAATATTCACAATCTCTAGATCCTTCAGTGAGATTGACGGCTCATTTTGCTTGGTATCTAGCATACATGCATAGGCATTCCCATAATTATCAAAAGGCCATTCCAAAACTTTGTATGAATGTCAATGTGAACATTGACTCCCACCAGTTGGATGTCCTGTATTTTCATGCCTTATGTCTATCTAGCAAATACCTTGTTTTGCTAGAAAGGATGTGCTGCTTGCAGTTTTTTCAAAATCCTCCAAAGACATTTGTAGATGAATCCTTCTCTATGGATCATTTTTGAAACCACCAAGCCTTCAAAAGGGATCATATTCATTGATTCCTTTGCAATGTATTTTGGATGATTCTTAATGATATATATCTCTTTTTGGAGGTGTCATTTAGATGGTTGTGTTAGTGTTTGTGTGTGTGTTGTAATAATTGTGTGTGATGAGTTCGTGTTGATTGAGAATAACTTGTTCGAGAGCTCTTTTCAATCGATTGATGGTGGATGAAAAGCCTATGGTGGAAAGCTGAAGAGAACCTCTTATATCCTTTAAAAATTTGTTATGGTTTTTAAAAAAATGATTAATTAGATGAGTTAATAAATAACGGAAGTTTTTCTTTAGTAGTATTTTTCTCTCAGATACAGATGATAAGTTGGGGTCATGGTTTGGGGAGATTATTGAAGATTCAATGGAAGATAAACTTGATCTCTTTAGTGAAATTATATTCTTTTTTTCCTTAGGTCGCGAGGATGCTTCCTTTCTAAGTGTGGGGATATGTTGAGAGTGAAAAAAGACTGATTTTTTGACTGATTTTTGTTGTTTTTGAGGTCTGAATGATTGATTTTTTATGGACTTAGAGTGATGTATGGTTGTTAATGGAAGTATTTGAGAGTGTTTTGGATGATATTGATTATGTTTTGGAAGTTCATGATGATTCTCAGTGGAGATATGAAGCTCTGTGATGTTCTGATAGGTTTTGTTGAGCTTCTGATTGGTTCTGTATAGCTTCTGTTCTATTTTGATTGTCTTCTGTATGAAGCATGGATTGATGATTGATGAAGATTGAGATCTTTTAAAAGCTTATTGAATAGTTTTTGATAGTTTGGAATGGTTTGAGTATGAGTTATGAGGTTACGATGACCTTTTGTAGACCTTCTGTAGAGCCTTTGTCTCTGCTTTGTCTCTACTCTGTCTTTGTACTGTAATTGTACTGTAGCAATATCTGGACGAGTGGCTATCATGGCATACATAAGATTGCCCACTACAGATGCATAGGGAATCTTTGCCATCTCGGCCTTCTACTCTTCTGTCTGCGGACAATCAGCCTGTGATACCTTCACATAAGAAGGCAATGGACAACCAATAGGCTTTACGTCCTGCATGCGGAAGCGCTCAAGGACTTTATGAATGTACTCCCTCTGTGACAAGTAGAGGAGTCCCTAATGCCTGTTGCATGTAATGCGCATACCAAGTATGTGAGCGGCCTGTCCTAGATCTTTCATCTTAAAGCTCTTCTTGAGCTGAGGCTTAAGAGCATCTAGCTCATCATGAGCTTTTCCTGCTATCAACATATCATCCACATAGAGTACCAAAATCAATAAAGAACCATCACGAGCTTTCTTCGTGTAAAGACACGGATCCATAGCATGCCGACTGTAGCTGTGTGACTGCATAAAGGCATCAAACTTATGATACCACTCCCTAGGTACCTGTTTTAAGCCATAAATACTTTCTTCAATTTGCACACTAGGTGCTCCTCCCTACCTGGAGCCCCAAGAGGAACACCAAGGAAAAGGTAATTCTCTTGCAAGAAAATCTATCTTGTAACATCAACAAGCTTTTATTCCATTCTTTTGATCATCAAAACAAAGAAAACAACAATTCTTCACGTAGCATCATAGTAGATATCTCCCACGGATTTGATAGAATCAACCATAATCTTCAACAACTTCATAGAATCCATCAATATAACAAAGAACACAAAGGAATACACCATCTTTGAATGGAAATCAATCACATAGTATTCATCTCCAATGTCTTCATAGTTCTCTCTCTCAATCTCTCATATACAGTCACACTGTTTTGATAGAATTGACTATCTCTGGCTCTCTCTCTCTCTCTCTCTCCATCAATAGTACATCATATCCTCACTACAATACTCTCATAATAACTCTCAAAAATCCTTCTTAGGTCGTGGATGCACCTCCCAAGAGGTATGTCTAATATGAAGAGTCACCAGAGCCACTACAGTGTCTTTTCATAGCTCACTACTGTCACTGTCACTTAGTCTTCTCTTTAGTCTTCAACAGCTACTTCTTCCACTTGTTTTAGCTCTTTTGAACTTAGATTCATCCTTTCCAAAGATTAGAAAATTTTCCCAAAGTCACACATAAATTCTACAGAACACTTACAGAAGGTCTACAGAACAGTTACAATACAGTACCGGAGTAGCTACTATAGAAGTCAACCATTCTTGCTTCTACCGTTATAAGGAGATAAAGCAGACTACTAGATAAGATACATTCAATGGAAGTATTTCCCAACGCTTTCTATAGTTGATTAATCTACATGATCAATACCCTTGAGCTTTGGGAAATTTTGATTTTGAAGTTCCCTCACCTAAGCAAATAGAACCTCTTTGGATTTATCCCTATTTGATTAGATGGGTTACCTACTCTATGAACTCTATCATTAGCTAAAAATTCTCTTATTGGGAGCATTTATGTATCTCTCAATAGCCTCCCCAATGTTGAGCATATTAATTTTACTAGGAATGGTTTGATAGGCAACATTCTTGCAAGCCTAGGCATGTTATAGAAATTGATGGTATTTCCACTTTCAAATGGTTGACTAAATGGTAGTATTCCCTTAGATCTTGGGAACTATTCTAGTTTGTCTACATTGGAAACAAGTATTGGAAACAAGAAACATTCTACTCTTAGGTAGGATACTTGTCAAACTGGATCAATTAAAGAAGCTCTAGATACTTGATATTGGGTCAAACAGTTTCATGGATGAAATTCCAATGGTGTTATTCACTTAAACAAGCTAATGCATCTTCTCTCATGGCAAGCTATATGATGGATTTTTAGTCCAACAAAATAGATATCTTTTAAGCATTGGGACGGTTGACTCACTACTTCAACTCATATGCCTTGGTAATGACATATTTGTTAGAGAAGAGGCAGTTAGTGCATTGAGAGAGCACTCTCATTGGCTTCTAAGGAAGCTAGGCATTCTTTGTACGATGCTGGTGCAATAGCTCTCTTAGTGTAATATTTCCACACAATAAAAGTTAGTTGGTTAGTTCGAAAGTTAGTTAGTCAAATAATAAGTTAGTAAGATTACTAACTAAAAACTAACTAAGGTAAAAACTAACTAACATTAATAATTAAGGATTTTTATTTAATTAAAATATTTTATTTAGAAAAATCGAGAGTTGTATATCCAATTTTTTTCTTGGATTGACAAGGACCATAGCCACCCTTCACGTAAGTTACAATGTGAATGAGACTTATGTATTAATGTATATAGTTTAGATGGTCCAAAAATATTAGATTTTGGGCACAACTAGTTTATTTTAGATATTTTAGATATTATCCTTAAAAAAGATATGGAGATTTCTAGAACTGGATGTTATTTAAAAGAAAAGGAAAGTGATGTTTTAGTTAGTTTGGAGATTTTATAAAAAGAAAAAAAAAAAGAGGATTTGTGAAATCGCACGCGCCGCAATCGCAGTCCATAGACAGAAAATAACACTTCAAACAGAGAAAAGAAGGAGTGAACCGAGAGCTTTCTAATCAAGTGTCTTGGAGTTTTACCCTCCTTTCGGAGCCAATAGAGCCATGAGATTTATGATCTGAGCATCAGATCATTGATCTTTCCAAGATCCCCCTCCACAAAGAGCTCCACTTCTCAGCCACAAGCCCTCTTCTCTAATTCACTATAAATATGAGGCATGGGGAGGCATAAGAAAGCATAAGGAGATCCCGAGAGGCTGCAAGAGAGAGGTAGAGAGAAGGATATCCCTCCAAGAGATTGTGGGAAAGAGCTTGAGAGAGAGAGAGAGAGAGAGAGAGAGAGAGAGAGAGAGAGAGAGAGAGAGAGAGAGAGAGAGAAGAGTTACCCCGAGAGGCTGCACAATTCCATCTATCTTGATTCTCAACTTAGCCATCTTCTCTTACACTCTCCCATCTTGAATCTATTCCACCTTCTTAATCTCTTGAGCCTACTTGTGGAGGACGATGGCCCCCAAGCAAAGAATGTCACGTGTAGATGGAAATCCCATAACCAACAATGAAGCTTCGGGCGAAGGCATCACTATCAATCCAACTGCGATTCCGGTCATAAGTAATGTATTTCCAAATTGATAGATGCTTGTTTTGATTCTCGTATGAGATATGTTAGGCCCATACTATGATGCATGAGTATAGATCATTTCATCTCACATTTTCGTAAGATGGAGCTTGCGAAGTGCATATATCAAGTAAAGTTAATTGCACCTAGTTGCATGTAGCTTATTCGTTGATAGAGCAATTACAAGGAAGAATTGGTCAAGGGTTATGAATGGAATATTCATGACATTAAAATTTGTGCATACAAGTGTTAAGTAAATTTTATATAGAATCGCTCGTTGATCCCAAGAGGGAGAGCAGATATGCGATGGAAATGTTATTGCGACTACTCTTGCATTGTTTGACAAGAATACAATTGGTTTTTTTTGTTGGTTGATCGAACAATATCCTAAATGCTTTTACATTCAACTGGTTGTTATTTGTTATTTGTATGATTGCTCCAATTGCTTGTGATTTATGCTAAAATCATGGCAAGGGTCTATGATGACAAGTTGCCATGGGGATAAAGTGCCATGGGGATAAAGAAATGTTTTCCTAGAAAATGATATTAGGGCTGAATGCCTTGTTTGTGCTTGATTCTTAAATGATTTAATTAAGGAAGGATAATTTGCACGGGTGGATTACCTCCATGATCGCACCATGGATTAAGCCAAAGAGGGCACTGCTCGATTCATGGGCCGAAGGTCGAGTGGTGAAAAGGCCAACCGTGAGAATGATGTTTCGCTCCTAGACAACTTGCGGGTCAGTTGGAGCTTTGGACACCCCTTGCTAGGTCTAGAATGGATTTAAAGACCTTCGTGGCCCCCAATGTCTGGGCATGTTGGGGGATCCTATTCTAGATAAAGGATTGAGTTTGTGGTGCCATGTGAATTGGACCAGTTACAGGGCAGAAGGGATACTTCTGTTGGACACAAGCGATACATAATTTCTCCTGTATGGACGGGAGACAAAGATGAACTTGAAGATACGTTAAGGAACTTGTTTGAATCTTGTTTGTCAATAGATTGCTTTGCTCTGTTTTCATGTTTGTGCTATAACTTATGCAAACTAACCTTGTTCCCTAAAAGGCTTAATTAATGAAGCTGACTTTAAGTGTCACACATAAATGTGGTAGGACCTAATTAGAAAACTAAATCTATCAAGGAAAGTGGGTGGGCAGACCCCCGATGGGTCTGTCCTACGGCAGGGTAGTCCCAGAGAACTGGGGGGCTTCTCACAAGGTTTTACCGACGTCCGACGACCCTTAGGAATTGTTAGATTAGAACCTTGATTCATGCCATTTTAGGGGACCGAAATGGGACTATGCTCTACGCACAGAGAGGTTGAGCAGTGTATCCCTCTCGTTTCCCATTATCTTTGAACCAATTGCGGCATGAGTTTGCTTCGGCTTGGGTATCTCTATGTAAAGTAGGATGTCTAAGATCCGACGCTAGAATACTATTAGGAGACCTTAGCCACTAGGAGCCCAAATTTTAGGTCGATCCTAGTGGGTTCGGTCATAAACGTTCCATTGCGAGGTGGATTCCATGGGTCAAGGGAGGGTAAGTACTGCAAACCAGAAAGCATTTTCATTTCCTTCAAAGACATATGGCCCAAACGGGCATGCCAAAGAGATACATGTGGGATGGAACCCATTGCCAAAACATGGTCAACAGAGGACCCACCAACTACAAGAGGATAGAGGTTTCCAGCCTTGGCACCTCTAGCAAGCACAAGTCCTCCAGGTGTGATCTTCCATGAGGAATTCCCAAAAGAGACATGAAACCCATCATCATCAAGCTGCCCTGCTGTTGCAGACATAAGACTTCATTTAAGCGTAGGTACATGACGTACATCCTGTAATAGAAAAGTACTGCCAGTAGAGAATTGTAGCCGTATATCCCCAATGCCAACAATAGCAAGTGACGTATCATCACCCAAGTGAACTGAACCAAAGATAGTGCGGTAGGAGTGGAACCACTCATGGCATGGTGTAACATGAAATGAAGCACCAAAATCCAAAAGCTAGCACTACACACAATGGTGCCCCTCTTCCTATTGAAGGTGCGCAAGAAATCAACGCACTGGGTGTAATCCACCCTCCGGCCCACTGCGTCTAGGTACTTCTGCAGGTGGCACTGCTCTATGATTTGGCGTACGGATGGCTCTTCGATGGCCACGTCTTCAAGGTTGAAGACGTGGCGGAACTTTAACTCGTTGAAAGCTCTTGTTTCCACCGTGAGGCCGTACTTTACTTGTTCCTCCTCCGAGAAGGGGAGTTTGCCCGCTATGTCCTGGCTTGCCATGATCGCCACCTGCACGTTCAGCCATTTCCACTTTTAGTGCTTTTGACAACTAATTTGTTGGAAGAATAAAAGCATAGCATATTTTATTGAACATAGCCTTAACTTTTCCTTTCAGACTTTTACCACCACCTCTTACCCTTGCATTTCAAATTTAATAGACGTTTCACACTTGGTTTACTTTTTAGATTCTATTTTGTTTATTTTTTACATTCCACCTTATTACCCCTTCCTCCCTTTGGAAAAGAAGAATCCGTGCCAGGATTGGAGGTTGCAAGGCTAAGGCCTTCAGCAAAAAGGTCATCGCTTTATTTGTGCAGGAGCCAAGCATAGAAGTTGGGATTATATTCTAGTTGAGCAGCGTGGTCCAGATCAAAGGGTCGAATCCCTACGTGTGTGATGTATGTGAGGACATCTGTGAGAAAGTCACCAGAGTCAACTCAACTTGTGATGTGGAGCTCTTCCTCTGTTAAGAGACGGTCAAGATAGGGATGCCCCGCGATATGCTCGTCCATGGGTCGACCCCGAAGAGTGGTTAACACTCTATATGAGGTAGGTGCGACGTAGGTGGGATCATACTCTACCATTTTGATGTCTCGGCATTGTTCGGCGTTGGTCATTATACGACATCTGTCAACCTCCCATTGCAACCTAAGAGCATACCACTGCCTTAAGAAGGGTGATCCAATATCAGCAAGGTGGGATAACCTTGCAATCTCTTGGTCAGTGATAGCAAAAGTGGTCATGGATCATATGACGTGATGAGGCGTTGATTAATGTCTTGCTCTTTGGAGACCTCACTAGCGAGCAACTCAGTAGAGCAGAAGCAGAGCGAGAAGCCTGCGCAAAGGCGAATTCAAAAGTCTCCCAAGAGCAAGGCATATTGCGCACTTCTGTTGTAAAGGGTTCTGCTAATAGACCTAAGTCCAAGCAGTCATAGCTAAGGGCTAGCGACACAAAGGTGGCATCAAGCCATTTGATGCAGTCCACCACATCATCTTTGGTGTCCTCTATAAGGTCAGCGGCCAACGCCAGAAATGACTTCCGTTCATAGGAGGGCATAAGGCCGACGGGTGGTTGAGGTTTGCTAGAACTAGAGGTCTTGATAGTACATAGTTGCAGTTGGGAGCCCCCTTGAGCCTGAAACCGGGCTGTTTGAAAGGTGGGTGGGTTAGGGTCAGTCGCAGCAGCAGCTGGGCTGCTGCTGTCAGCTTTGCTGCGGAGAGTCGGGTTGACTTGGTCGGATGATGCCACCTATGGCGGTGGCCGTTGCTTGGGCCGATAGGTTTGTGCGACTCTCTTGGTCCGAAGCGTAGAGGAGCCGGATGGCTGGGGATTTGGAGAGCACTGCAGCCTATGTTCTTGAGGTGTTGGGGGAAGTGGGCTAATCAGGCTTGAGGGTGGCGTAGGACTAGTACCTTTGGCCATAGGGGCCTTCGGGATCCACAGTGAGGCATTTCCCTCATAGTAGCCTTGCGCACGCAAAAGGGTTTTAGGGACCCATATTTGCTTAATCACGCAGTGCTTTCAGTGATTGCGTCTTGACCTCCTAGATTTAGAGTTGTGGGTCTTATGCGGATAGGCGCGTCTAGTCCTAGGCAGTTCTCAAGGCTGTTTAGGCACCCATTGGAAGTGAGGCTGTTGGGCCCTTACTTTGGTTGCTACGGTCTGCGGTTTATGGGAAATGGGGAGTGGAAGATGCGCACTAACCCCCTCCTTAATCTTGTCTACAGATGTTTCTATCGGTGGCCCTGCGGACGGTGATGGTGTTACGCAGTCCTTACTGAAGGCTATGACAATGCGCACATTGCCGATCGCTAGATGGATGCACTGTGACTCATAATCAACATTGCAGTGAGTCTGCTTTTTGAAGGTTCGCCCAAGCAGTGACTCCATGCCTGGGTCTGTAGCACTCGGCAACACGTAAAACAACATTGGAATAGTCTCAGGCTCGATAGAAACGGAAAATCTGCACTTGCCGAGAAGTGCGTAAGATTGAGCCCCATATGGGCTTAATTTGGCAGTTGTGGGTTGAAGTAGTGGTTTTCCAAGTTGGATCCAATGGTTGTGCGTTAAGACATTGAAATCTGCTCCCTCATCAATCAAGGCGTTGAAGGAGCATGTTTGCTTGGCAGTGACCGTGACACGGAGGTAGGCAGGTTCTACAACTTCCTCCTCATCCTCGTTGATTTCGGTGATTGTGGCTGCTCATATTTTGACTAGTGGTTCTAACATTGGTGGCTCATACAAAGGATGAGTGGGAGGGTAGTACTTCTTGACATGGCTGCCATTGAAGAAGCTTATTCCTTCACCATCTAGGGTCTCAAGCTTGACATTACCGGTTTGGCTGATTGCCCGAACCTTGAAGGGTCCGAGACCTCTGAATTTCATCTTTTGCTTATGTCCTTTAACTGAGTAGAGGAGCACTAAGTCACTCTGCCAAAACTTGCACTGTTTGACATGCTTGTCAAACTAGCTCTTGCGTTGGGCTTTCTAGCAGATAAGCGCATGGGTGGCTAGAAGACGAGTCTCTGATAGGCGTTCTAGCTCGACCAAGCGTTGCGTCCATGCTTCCTTCCCTTCCCATCGTTCTTGGAGTGTTATTCTCAGGCTAGGGACAAAGAATTCTAATGGTAGAATTGCTTCAGTCCCATAGGTCAGTCTAAAGGGGGTTTGGCTGATGGCCGTTTTATAAGCTGTGCGATAGGCCCACAAGGCTTCCATCAACTTGTTGTCCCAGTCGCTTCGTGAGGCTGAGACTACTTTAGTCAAGACGTTGATAAGAATTTTATTAGTTGATTCTGCATGGCCATTAGCCTGAGGGTAGTATGGTGAGGATTTGTGATGGATGATAAGGAAGGTGGATAGGAGATGTGCTATGACTTCATTGATGAAGTGTGTGCCTTGGTCACTAACCAGTTTCATGGGGCAACCGAAGCGCGAGATCACTTGCCCCCATAAGAACTTGACAGTCATCCTAGCATCGTTTTTTCATGTGGCTCTCGCCTCTGCCCATTTCGTGAGGTAATCCGTGGCCACCACGATGTACTTAGCTTGTGAGTACTGCGTCGCGGGGCTGATGGGTCCTATGAAGTCAATTTTCCATTTTTCAAAGGGTTGGCGAGCAATAACTAGGGTTAATTCCATTTGATCCTTACGAATCGGGACTTTTTTCCGTTGGCACTCATCACAATGCTTGACGAATTGCTTAGCGTCGCGGAAAAGTATGGGCCACCATAGTTGGGACTACAGCACCTTCCATGCTGTCGTGTCTCCGCTAAAGTGTCCTCCTACAATGCCGCTGTGCACCTCTGAGAGCACATCATGCATCTCATGCTCACATACGCACCTACGTAGCAATCTGTCTTGCCCTAGCCTATAGAGTTGGCCTGCAATCAGCTGGTAGGGTTGGATCTTTAGGATCAAGCGCCTAAGTCGTGCCTTTTCTATTGGTCGCTTAGGTAGTCCGTGCTCGAGCACTTGGACTATGTCGTCTGCCCAGTATGGCATCAAATCAGCCTTAAATAGATCTCTCTCATTGGATAGGTGGAATAAGTGGGCGTTAGGTAACTCGTCAATGCTGCCCTATCCAGCAGCTTCTCCTATGGGTATACGAGACATGTGATTAGCCATGTAATGTTGTTTTCCCTTTCGTACCACTATGGAGAAATCGAACTCTAGGAGCAGGAGGAGCCATCGAGCTATGCATCCTGTAGCACAAGGTTTGTTCACTAAATAGAGCAGGGCTTGATGGTCCACGAAGAAGATGAAAGGGGTGGCCAATAGGTAATGCCGAAACTTATTCACGGCAAACACCATGGCTAATCCCTCCCTTTCTGTTGTTGAATAATTCATATCCGTCTCAGTGAGTTGTCTGTTAGCAAAGCTCACTGGGTAGTCTAGGTTATGCTCACCAGGTTGGCACAACACTGCCCCCACGACAAACTTAGAAGATCAATGTGTACGTGGAAGGTAATGGTCCAATCTAGGGCTCGTAGAATCGGTGCTGTTGTCAGAGCCTTTTTCAATTCTTTGTATGCCCATTGGCATGCCTCGGTCCACTCGAAGACAATCAGGAGCTTGTACAATGGCCTGGCGATCAGCGCGTAGTTCAGCACAAACCGCCGATAGTATCCTGTGTGACCTAAGAAGCATTGAACTCCCTTGTAATTAATTGGGGGTGGAAGGTCAACAATAACCCTGACCTTTGAGAAGTCAGTGGCAATGCCGTTCTTCAACACCACGTGTCCTAAGATGCATCCGTGCTTCACCCAAAACTGACACTTCAAGGGGTTCAAGGAGAGACGATATAAGTGGCACTGTTCAAAGACTACGCGGAGTTTGTCTAAGTGTTCAATCCAAGTCAAATGGACACACAGATCATAGACAAAGACCTCTAACTC
This sequence comes from Lygodium microphyllum, assembly GCF_053477565.2. Classification (NCBI taxonomy): domain Eukaryota; kingdom Viridiplantae; phylum Streptophyta; class Polypodiopsida; order Schizaeales; family Lygodiaceae; genus Lygodium; species Lygodium microphyllum. The sequence continues at coordinate 115,623,391 of NC_141138.1, forward strand.
CTTGCGAAGCATGTCTTTAAAGATGGTGCACATGAGGCATTGGAAAGTGGCAGGGGCATTGGTCAACCCGAAGGGCATGACTATGTATGCAAAGACGCCCCACTCAGTGGCAAAGGCGGTCTTGTGCCGGTCTGCAGGATGCACTTGCACCTGGTTGTACCCTGAGAAGCTATCCAGAAAACTGTAGGCTTCCTTGCCTGCCACCCTCTCAAGCATGTGCTCGGTGTATGGCAAGGGATAGTTGTCTCTCTTTGTAGCAACCTTCACCTTCTTGTAATTGTCGCACACTCGAATTTTGCCATTCTTCTTCATCACAATGACTATGGGTGATACCCAGTCTGTGTGCTCAATTTCGTAAATGAATCCAGCTCTCATCAGCTTTTCAATTTTCTCTTTGACAGTATGAGCATGTTTTGGATTCATGGGGTACAGTCGCTGCTTGACCGGGTTGCATCCGACGTATGTTGTGAGTCACAACACTCGAATCTACCCCCCGTAGCTCTTCTAAGGACCATGCAAATACGACTATGTACTCCCGCAAGAGAGCGACAAGACTCAACTCTTCTTCACCAGTCAAGTCATCGGCAATGAACACTGGTCGGGGTATCTCCCCTTCCAGGGCTAGGTTTACCTCCTTGACCTTGGCTGGTCCTTTGATTGGTTCGCTCGTCTGCCCTTGACGCTTGGCACCTAGCAGAACCACTACCCTATCCCCTTTTTTGAATTTAGTGAAGCGTTTAGGGAGGTCCTGCAGCTTTCGTTGTTCTTCTGATCGTGCATCCCTGGGGTGCTTTGCCCCATCCTGCCTTGACCGTCTGTGCCTCAGGTGGACGGGTAAGTCCCCCTTAGTGCGTCTTGTCATGGGCAGCCTAGGGATCTCTGGGTTGCTATCCAAAGTAACTTCCGATTCAGAGTCAAACCCTCCATCTTTGCTAAAAGAGGTGGTCTCCCCTGGTGGCCGCAATTCGGATGGCGATTCAGTTCTAAGTATTGATGTCGTTCCTGATTGGGCTAGGCCTGCTTGCTCAAGGTCTATGGCTCCTATACATTCCAACCACGCATGATCACATTTCATGCGCATGACTTCTTGCTCCAGTATAAGGGTCTCCCTTTTCTACGGCTTGGCGTCTGCTCGTATCTGCTCAATTTCTCGTCCTTCAGTGTCGTACTCTATGGTATCCACTTCACCCTCGCTCTCATCATTGAAGGATTGACAGTCTTTGTATTTATCGTAGGAATCTTTGTCATTCGATTGCTCATCGTCTCCTAGGGCTTGGTATGCCCCGTGTCATTGGTCAGGAACCAGGGCCCAGTTATACATGAGGTTCAGCTCGTGCGCCCTGGTCCATTGCCACTTGAAATCCTCTAAGAGGTCCTGGAGTGGTTTGAAGTTGGCAGCTGGGTTGCCAGCTAGCTGGTCCATTAGGTATTCCAGTACCCCCTGGAGTTCCCTTTTGTTGGATGGCACTTGGAAGGTAACAGGCTTAGGCCTTCCATGGAGGCTTGCTGCCATCATGTAGACTGGTGTAGAGAGTGCTTCGTTTGTCTTGCCGATCGTTTTGATGGCCTGCTCATACGCCTCATGGTCTGAGAATGGCAGGTCAATTGTAGTGAGAACATGCATCCAATCTTGCTCATCCTCTCGGCATGGGATATACTTGGTCAAGGACCCATAGGGCTCCCTGACCTGAGTGTTCCCTTTGAGCATAGCAGAGATGGTGTCTAGGTCGACTGGTGAGGTCTTCCAAGTGTCCATCTCTATTCTTACAGCATCAGTTCTATTGCCAAGGAAGATCAAGCCATTACCCCAATCTTCGATGACTCTAGCGTTGTGCATCCAGGGTCAGCCTAATAGGACATCATAGTCCACTCCCTTCATGACTATAAAGTCGACAGAGAACTGGACACTTGCGATCTTCACTGGCCAATTCTTCAGGACCCCGAAGGGCTTCACTCTCATACCGTTTGCTAGCATGACGTTAAACCTAGCAGCTTCGACATGTGGGTTTCCCCAAGTCTGCAGCACTGCGTGGCTAAGCACACTAACCCCGACTCCCGTGTCTACGATTCCCTTTCTTGTTGTGTCACCGGCAGGATTGCGTGCATCTCAGAGCCTTCCCAAAAGACGTTAACGTGCAAAGATTTAGGCACTGAGTGCAGCGTCAGACTTGGAAATTGTGTTTCTGCATCCTGGTCTTGAGGATCTGCCGTGACCTGCTCTTGTGATTCCTTGACCCACTGCTTAAGGTCTTGCCATAAGGCAGGGTGCTGCTTAAGCAGATCCCTCAGGCTAAGTGTTTCAGGGGTAGTCACTAGCGTGGTCAAGAGATCGTTAGATACTCGTCCTTCTTTTAGCCTAGACTGTCCGGACCAATGGCCGCGGCTGATCTACGGCTCTGTTGCATCTAGGCTTGGTCTCAGCGGTATTGCTTGTGGCACAGTGGCTTCAACTGACTTAGGTTGAGGCGGTGACATTGGCGTGCTTATGCTAGAGAGATCATCGATCTCGTCCTCTATGATGGGTTCAGCATCTTTGAGATGCTGTTGAGCCTCCCTCACCCATTCCTTCACCTTTTCTATGGCCTCTAACTGTCGCTTTGGATACGGGTATTCCCCCATCTTAGCGCTTCCCTTTTTGGCTGTCTTAGGGGTTGAAGTCTCTGCCTCTGCGTCTGAGACTTTCTTCCCAGTAGGTAAAGTCGTAGCACTCTCGGTCTTTAATGCGACCTTAGATTCCGATCTCTTCTTTTTCTGCCTGTGGCTTTTCTTTCCTATTGAGGTTGCGTCAAGATTGCTAGGTTCTGGCAGAGAGATGCCAGCCTGCTTCGTTTGGGCTCGGGTCATAACTCGCAAGGGAATAGGTGTGGCCTCCCCATCGGGGTTTTCGACACCAAACAGCCCCAATGGGATGGATGGCAAATTAGCTAAGCTAGAGGATGGCTTCCGCTTTGGGCAGTCAATGAAAAGATGGGTGATTCCGCACTCTACGCACCTTTGGTCAGGCTTGTCCTTGTTTTGCTGCTCTCTCTCAGGGCAGCGTGATGAGACATGATCGGGGTGTTTGCAAGTCCAACAAGTGACTGGATCCTATGGCTGCCCTCCTAGGCCTCTACCCTGTCCTCATCCTAACGCCATCACCGGCACGGGTCGATAATCCATGAGGATTGCGTTGCCCTCATCATCATGCGAGACGTAAGGGTATATGTAGGTCTCTTCATCATTCGGCTCCTCCACGTAGTGTATTGGAGCGTCACTCGGTGGGTGGGTCACATAAGGACCAGGCGGTCTAGGAATGCCTATAGGATTTATGTCCATTCTAGGGACAGCTGATTTCATATCGTTAGGCACAGGTAGAGCCAATGGGGCTCCCCTTCCAAAGAATGGTTGCGGCCTCTTAGCTAGATAAGGCTAGTCATAGGGTTGCAAGTATGGAAGTCTTCGTGGTAGTCTGCAATGTGCGATATCGTGGCCGAACCTACCGCAGTTAGCGCAAGGTCTTGACCTAGGGTCTTGACACTCGGCTGGCAAGTGGTTTCTGCCACAGTATACGCACTGGATGTGTGGGGGCGTTGGTCATCTCAACATGTCTTGTATCTTAGCTAATTCCATCTTGACCTCAGCTAAGCCTCGATGACCTTCCCCTTATCTTGGGATGATGGGTTTGACACCTCACTAGAGGCTGACGTTCTCTCTAAGCTTTGCGGGTTGGTCTCTTCTAGATTTGAGCTCCTAGAGCTCCGATCTTTCAGCTGGTCATCGACTCTGATGGCTTCCTCAAAAAATCTAGCCACCACGCCCCGTTGCAAGCTTGAATTGCCTGCCAATGCCTTATATAACTCCTCATCTCTAATTCCACTGATGAATACAGTTGAAACTGCTCTGTCAGTTGGTCGCTCGCCTAGAGGGATTCTCTTAAAGAGACTTCTCACATGGGCCACGTAGTCGCAAATGTCCTCCTTCTCTTTCTGCTTGACATTCATCAAGCATACTAGCAGGTTATCAGAGTATCCGGGCTCGGCGAACCTCTTGACGAAGAGATCCTTGAGATTATTGAAGTTGGCTTGTTCCACGGCATCCAGGCTTGTATACCACGTCCTACCCTTGTCGCCTAAGCAAAGCCTGAATGCTTGCGAATGTTGAGTCTGGTCGTTGAGGCCGTTGGCTTCGCAGACTTGCTCAAACTGCTCAACAAAGCTGTATGGATCATCATGCGGTTGGTACTTGTCGAGTTGCTTGGAAACAATCAGTATTTTGGATTGGCTCTTTGAGCCTTGGCTTGCCCCTAATCCTACAAGCAGAGACATTGCTAGTGCGGTGGCACTCTGCTCTACTGCGGTGTTATCAAGCAGCCATTTCATGAGGAGCTCCTCAATGTCAGGTCTCCTTCTAGCACTCTCTCATGGTCTGTTCGATTTCGGCCAGCCAAGTTCAACACTCGCTGCACCTCATGCAGCTTCATGCTTTGCCATTGGCTCCTAGCCTGTTGATCCCTATTATAATCAGCTATGCCCTGCAATGCCTTGCGGGCTAGCCTTCTCTCCTCCTCTAGGTCTGCAATGATTGCGTCTGCTGTCCTGCCGTGGTGCTCATACCGGGCGTGCGCGTCGTAATTGCTCACCGTCTGCTGTATAGCATCTAGGAATGCACTCAAATCGAGCTCCTCATTAGATCGATGGTCTGAGTTTTCTTGCACCCCAATGGTCTGAGTTTTCATGCGTTGTCGATCAGGTTGAATAGTTGTGATGACAGATCCTCGTCATTGGCGCTCCTTGCTTGGTTCTACCCTGCGCTTCACTTGTTTGTCTATGTCTTGGGTCCTCTCCTATTGGTGGGTTCCTTGAGTGATTTATCTGAGTGAGTTCCTTTGATTATTGAATACAACCCTCAAGTTATGGTCACTCGGTGAGTGTGTCGTTTCTCATGCACCTGTGCCCAATCAGGCTTTCAACTTTTTTAAGTGTGCTTTAAGTGCATAAATTCAAAGTGAGTGCCACAAGAAATTCCTCGGTGTCTTACTCACTCTCGCTTCTTTCGGGCCTGATAGGCTTTGTTGCTCAAATCCTGGTAGTTCTAGTGGGTTCTAGGGTCTGCGTTGCTTCTTACCGTTCGCTAGGGGGCAAGTCGCTGGGGAGTGCTCCAGCATTGTCCCTTGGTCTTGACTCCTACGTCGGGAACTGCCTACAAGGCATTTGCCATGTCATCCTAGAGCGTGTTGCGCTTATAGTCGGTGTGTTCGACTCTGGGAATCAAATGTCTGATTTACCGGTGGTCTGATTTACCAATGGTCCAATTCTAGGAATCGGACCAGGTGGGTTCGAGTTTGAGTAGTCCGAGTCTCAGAATTGGACGAGGGTTAGGTGTCCGATTTTAGAAAATCGGCCAAGTGGTTCGATCAGACGCAGTTGGTCCGAGTGTCTAATTCTGGGTGGTCCGATTGTGGGCTGGTCCAATTCTGGGAATCGAACCGGACAGGGTGGTCCGATTGCTGACGTGTCCTAATTCGTCCGATCGGACGGGGTTGGTCCGAGTCGGAGGGTCCGAGTCCAAGCATCCGAGTGTCCGAGTCGGACGGATTGGTCCGATCGAACAGTTGTCCGAGCGTCCGATTCTCAAAATCAGACGTCCGATTCTAGGAATCAGACACTAAGTCGGCTGTCCGATTCCGTCGGCCCGACGTACTTTCGAGCACGAATTTGTCCAAAATCTCAAGATATCGATGACTATAGACCACAAAATTCACTAGTAATGATGTTGGAGTGGTGGGGGAGAGATCTATGTACTTGGGGATCGCCGAATGCAATGTCATGCCGTGCCCTGATCGATCAACGGTCGCCCAAGCTCTCTCTCTCTCTCTCTCTCTCTCTCAGCTGGTTACAATTGAGAATTCCCTTGCCCTTCCAGAACTTATAACCCTGCTGGTCATTCCTCGGATGCTACAGATCACTCTCCTAGCAATTCCTACATATTCAAAAGCGCATTTCCTTCATTTTTCCCTTGTATTTCTCGATTTTCTCCTTGTTTCACAGCAACAAATCCTCTGCCTCTCGGGTGTGATTTCCTATTGTTAAACTACTCTAAACACAACATAAATTGAAAGCAAAACACTGAACTAATTTCTCCATGTTTTCCAATCATCAAACAACCAGAATATCCCAAAATATTTACATGTTTTGAAGATAAAAAACACCCAACTTCCTACCTATCTCAAGCTCCGTTTCGGGGATGAATACCCTACTTCGATGCTCGATATGAGGCATGCAAGTGCTCAAGCTTAAATCCGTTGGTCCCGGCAACAGAACCAAAATGTGGGAGCTTTCACTCAACCTCCAAGACCCACGGACCGCTTATTGTTTCAAGCATTCCAAGCGAGCTCTAATGGCTATCTCTCATCTAGCCGACGCGTCGTCGATCCTACGAGTGTAGTGAGCTTACCTTGATGCCCGATCGAGTACCCTCCTCTCTCTTGCACTCTAGTAGCTCCACGATTCTTGATGCTAGCTCAAGCATCCTCAAGCCTCCTCCATCTCCAAGCTCCATCCTCCATAGCCGCACATGCAAGAGAAGAGAAGAGAAAAGAAGAGAAGAGAAGAAGAGAAGAGGAGATGGTGAAGAGCTTCACCCTCTTGATCCATCACTCTCACACACACTCACTCCCTCACACTCTCACACTCCCTCTCTCAAGAGCACACACAAGCAAGAAGGAGAGAAGAAGAGAGGAAGAAGAAGACTCTTTTTGCCACACACCAAAGAATGAGCTTCTCATTCGCTTTTCAACTTTATATACAAAGCCCTAATTCCTTCTTGGGCAGTCATCCCCTTTTCCCTCTTTTACATGGTTGGCCGTAGCCTAGGCCCTTTTTCCCATTTTCCACCATTCTAATTTATCCTATTCCCAACTAATGCGTACACTTTGGATAGGAGCGAGCTTGGCACTCTTTTACAAAAATTTGGGGGAGCTTCTGCATTTTAATGGTGCGCCCTTTTTCTCTTTTGTTGTCTTGGGCCGACACCGAAGCTTCCTAAGGGTCGTGCCCAAACATTTGAAATTTTCAAGGACTGGTTACCGGTCAAGGTGCCTTTTTCTGCTTTTATCATGTGCCTTTTTTGCTATTTCCATTTTTTTTTCTACTTTCCGCTTCTTTGTGCTGCGGAAACATGGTAACATAACTGATGCTAGCACACTTGCTTTAGGATGTGTACTTATGCAAGAAGGTCATCCCATAGCATATTCTTCAAGAAAATTGAAGAGCCATGAAAGGAATTATTCTACCCACAACCTGGAGCTGTTGGCTGTCATCCATGCTCTCAAACTTTGAAGACATTACTTGCTAGGTAACAAATTTTCCTTAGTGACAGACCACAAGAGTCTTAAATGGATTTTCACTCAGAATGAGCTCAATATGGGGCAACATCGATGGATCGAAGTGTTGGAAGAATACGATTTTGAAATCAAATATAGGCTTAGAAAAGAGAATGTAGTTGCCGATGCACTTAGTCGCAAGGCATTTCTAATTTCTCTTATTTTGCAAGATCCATCAACAGCAAGGTCTCTAGCCACAAAGGTATCAATGCCAAACAACCCGATTCTTGAGCTAGCAAAAGAAGAGGCATATCATGACCCAGTCTATCAGAAAATGCTAAGGGAGATCCCCATCAAGGATCAAGACCCAAAGCTAAAGACGAAGTATCAAGAATTCTCCATCAATAGTGGACTTGTCTACTTTAGGACAAGATTATGTATCCCTGCAAGCCAAACTCTCAAGTAGAAGATACTTTGGGAAGCCCATGACTCCCCTTTCTCAGGACATCCTGGTTATGCCAAGACCCTTAATGAGCTATTATTGGGAAAGGTTCAAGGGAGACGTACCCAATATGTCACCGAATGTTTGTCTTGTCAACGCATTAAGGCAGAACATATTAAAATGCCTGGGAAATTGCAACCACTTGACATTTTCCAAATGAAATGGGAATTCATTAGTATGGACTTCATTGTTGGCTTACCCCAAGTTCAGGGAGGATATAACTCTATTATGGTTGTAGTAGATATGCTCACCAAGGTTGCACATCTCATCCCTGTCAAGACGAACTATAAAGCTTCAGACATCGCAAGATTATTCATCAAGGAAATATTCAAACTTCATGGGTTACCTAGAAGAATCATTAGTGATCGTGATTCTCTCTTCACATCTCACTTCTGGAGGGCTATCTTTGAGGCTATTGGAACTCAAATCTTTTTCAATACATCTTACCATCCCCAAATTGATGGTCAAACAGAATGAGTCAATCAAGTCATTGAAGATATGCTTAGGGCATATTATTGTCGCGAACCCAAAAAGTGGATTCAATACTTACCACTGGTTGATTTTGCCTACAATGCTTCTTACCAACAAAGTATTCATATGACCCCTTTCCAAGCATTATATGGGCATGATTTTTGTACCCATTTGAACTTCTTGGATCCAACTTTGAGGGTAGAAGCTTCAAGGCAAATGCTGGAAGACATGGATGATCAAATCAAATCAATAAGACAAGACATTCAAGCAGCCAAGGATAGACAGAAGGCCTACACTAACTTGAAACGGCAAGACATATCCTTCATTGAAGGTGATATGTTCTTCATCCGTGTATGCCCTAAAAAGAGTTCACTATCCTTGGGAGAGTACAAGAAGCTAAGTCCAAGGTATTGTGGACCCTATAAGATCACCAAGTGCCTAGGGCCTAATGCTTGCAAACTACAGCTGCCCGCAACTCTAAAGATTCATAATGTATTCCACGTTAGCCTATTGAAAAAGTATCTACCTAATCCGAATCATGTACTTGATGATCAGCAAATTGTAATGCCTAGCCAAGGAGTCCTTTAGCTACAGCCAGATAGAATCCTAGATGTTAGGGAGAGGCATTTGAGATTAAGGACCTTGAGAAAATACCTCATCTAGTGGAAAGATTATCCAGAAGAGGATGCCACCTAGATGGACGAAAATACTCTCAACCAACAATACCCCAAGGTCTTCTCGAGATGAGGACATCTCGATTCCTCTAAGGGGGAGAGGATGTAATATCCCCCGTGCCTCCCCCATGAAAACCCCCCCTTCTTTTTTTTCAAAAAATTTTTAAGTTTCTTTTTACCCTCCCTCTCTCTCCCCCAGCTGACTACATGGCAAGGAGAGAGAGAGTGTGTGTGAGTAAAGGGGGAGAAGGAGGCATGTAGCCCCAAGTTGAAGGAGTGGCCACTGTGAACAGTCATCTCCCCCCCCCAATACCACCTCCCTCCCCCTCTATAAAAGGGAGCCCCCTCTTGGGGTTGAAAGGCAGCGCCCCACCTGGTGGTCTCGACGGCGGCCTCCTCCTCCTCGTCAGCATGCATCCCCCCTTGTCATTGGCAGCAGCCTCCCCCCTTCCTCATCGTCAGGCAGACCCCTCCCTGTGATGTGAGAGAGAGAGAGAGAGAGATAAAGAGAAAGAAGAGAGAAGAAGAAAAGAAAAAGAAGAGGGAGAGAGAGAGAAGGAGAAGAAGAAGAAGAAGAGAGAGAGAGAGAGAGGAGAAGAAGAGAGAAGAAGAAGAAGAAAAGAAGAAGAAGAGGGAGAGAGAGAAGGAGAAGGAGAAGAAGAAGAAGAAGAAGAAGAAGAAGAAGAAGAAGAAGAAGAAGAAGAAGAAGAGAGAGAGGAGAAGAACAAGAACAAGAACAAGAACAAGAAGAGAGAAGAAGAAGAAGAAGAGAGAGAGAGGAGAAGAAGAAGAAGAAGAAGAAGAAGAGAGAATTTCTAAAAGATACACTCCCTTTCATTATCTTTTCTCCACTCAAGGAGAGGCAGCGAGAATTTTGCATATGAGAGTGCGAGAAATCTATCACTCGTACACGCGTCTTCGAGTATGGCCCAAAGTGTAGTTCCACAAAGATGGCCGGAAATCCTGCAAGTGTGGATGGAGGTTCGAATCAAGGTGGCATCGCAATCGTGAACGGTTCATCAGGCATCAATACCACATGAATCACGGCATCACTCCAAACCCAGGTTGCTCTATTATTAAATCGTAGGTTATAATCATCACGGTGAAAAAATCATATTCACATGCATCACATTAATTGCGTGTTTGATAATTTCCTAGGTATGAACATAGTTGTGATGTATGTAACGAGCAAGATAATTTCCATTGTAAGATGATATCATAATAGGTGAATTTGATTAGATAGTTGCATCGTAAATTACCAAAAATGTCTTGCAAGAATTCCTGCATAAAGTGTATTGTTCCTTGCACAAGTTCTTTCTTAAAATGCACTTCAGAGGACATTGAAAGAGACAAAGTGCATCTCCATATCGCAAGATGGATTCTAAGGTACATGTAATAATCTGCAGAAAATATTAAAGTGCAGCTAGACTCATACAATGATCACATAAAGTTAGATCATTCAAGAAGGTTATAGATCGTGTAAATAATTACATAAAGGATAATGTTAAGATTGCATGCCTAGAAAGTACCTTCGCATGTGTGGCTTAAAATAACATATGGATTATATCAAAATTGTAAGCATTGAAATGAAGGCATGGCATTATGTTGCGTGCATTAAAGTTGTTGGGAAAATTCAACGTTGTTTGTAATTTACCAAATGGAACTGAGATCCATGAATCCCATGTCAAAGTCCTTGGTGACTTCAAGAGGGATAGGTAAAAGCTTAAGCGCCTATGAGCATTATTAAGAGGGCTTAAGAAGATTATACTTAAGATAGAGTAGGAACTGTGCTAAACAAAACCATCTTGACCAACCATGGTCAAAGGGATAGACAATCTTGATCAATTAAGATCAAAGATAAAGGTACATAGGTACTTCAAGGGATCTAGGAGATAACTAGCAAGTTGATCAACTAAGGACAACAGGGTTGTCCATGATCTACTTTACAAGGAGACCTAAGGTAAGGACAATTAGGGTCGATAGGGTACAAATCCTAACCCAAAGGAAAAGGGAAAACAAGCAACCTAGCTTGCCAAGCCTTTGGAATCTCGCCAAGTCGCGAATGCTGGGAGCATTCAGGAAGAAGGAATCACACCTTAGCAGTTGGTCGTACGAACGACCACCATAATAATCGTAATTGTACACTTAGGTACACTGTTTGAACTTCTTTGCTCAAGGAACTAATTCAAGGCAAAAACACTTAATGCTTCAGGTTAAAAGCCTGGAGGGAGGGGCAGGTTCAGTTACCTCCAACTACTTGCCTGGCCCTATCCAAGGGGGCTGTTAGCCGCATCGAGTATATGGACCAAACCCGCAGCGAGAGGTCTCTCCGTGGGTGCTGCTTGGAGCGGGAGGATGCTTGGGTGCCAGGGGAGGCTCTGGCTATAAATTCCTTGTCTCCAAATCCCGCACAAGAGACCGACATGACTTGAGATGGGATCTCGAGGCCCGTGTACTAGTCTACGGGCGGAACTTGGAGCCTGTTGATTGCTGGGATAGCCTTCGAGCATGATACTTGATGTATTCTGGGACTATGATAAATAAAGATCACATATTTAAAAAAGGAACTTGCTTGAAATTGTCTTTGTGTCAATGCCTAAGTTATGTGAAGGAACCTATGTTTAAATTTATTAATTAAGGAAGCTGCTTTTGCATATCAAACATAATGTGGTAGGTAATTAGATAACTATGCAAACTGAGAAAAGTGTGGTGGGCGTGAGTTGGGTCCATCCTACAGAAGGATGGTCCCGATTAGCTGGGAACTTTTCTCAAAAGACGTGATAATGAGACTGTGAAGACCTAATGTCAGTAGAGTTAGAATCCTGATTTATGTTGTTTTAGGGGAACAGAATGGGACAATGGCTTATGGGCAGGGAGCTTGAGCTTTGCATCCCTCTCGTTTCCCATTCTCCATGAACCAAGTGCAGCATAAATCTGCTTCGACTCTGTTGTTCCTATGCAAAGTGGTTCATCTGGAGCTCGATCCTAGCTACTTCCTAGAGACTTTTCTGATAGGAAAGAAACCCTGACTTCAGGTCGGTCCTAAGTGGGAACGGCCGGATATTTCCACTCGAGGTAGACTCAGGAAGACCCATATCGCAAACCCTGTGACATTCCTTGCGAGTGCCAGGTGGCGCTTTCTAGACTCTCTTCCCGATGGGCTGTTAAGACATGTCCCAGAAGTGGATGAGCGGACACGTTACACCAAAGGCATGCATCACCCACTGAGCTTGAAGAATGCCAAGTGTTGGTGCCCCTAAGTGCTGCAATAGTGGAGAAGGCCTTAGGTTTGGCCCCAAGAAAGAAAAATGCCATCAAAGAGACATGTATGCAATGTTGGGTGTGAATAAGAATGATGTGCACATGGTGTACAGGATAAGTCTGTCAGACATCCCAAACCCAAAAGTGAGGACGCAAGAAAAGATGGCCCATGCCCTCTTCTCAAGATAGAGGTACAACGCATTAATGGACAGGATAGGCATGCCATTACTGGAGAGCATAGCCATAGGGTCCCCTGAAGAAGTGGATTGGAATGGGTTTGTCTTAAAAACTATCAAGACCTCAGCCGTCATCCTAGCCACAAGCACAACACCAATAGGAGAGGGGAGTCCCCAACCTCAATGGCCAGATTAGCGTGTAAGAAGCCTACCTCCAAGGCCTCCACAATCAAATTCGACGGAGTCTTAATAGCTATCATCCAAGAGGTCACAAAGGAGACAGAAGGAGTTGAAGAGGAGATAGGAGAGATACCCTAGCAGTCACCACGCCCTAATGTGATGAAACATGGATCTAGGACATGGCAATGTTGAAGCTATGGAGGTTGAAAGATGAAGACCAAACTAATGAAGACATAGACGTAGACAAGACTAACTGTCACACAAGTGAATCAGGTTCCAAGATTGAGACTTGGACTCATAAACACAATCTTGTGTGTGGATAATGACATAGACACTTTACTGAAAAGAAAAGAGTACTTTCGTATTGTTAAAGAAAAGGAAGCAAGCACAATGCTTTATATGAAAGTCTAGGTAGCATAGCCTCCTACTGTGCTTATGGGATTCTTGTCCTGAGCCCTCACTGCTCCTTCCAAAGACACTGAAGTAGGTGTGATTGCAAACATCTCAACACCCCTTCTTAATCACAACCAGAAGTACAAAGCGTATAGAGGCTTAAAGCAACACCTACAAAGTGTGGGCACACCATAGACATGGCAAAACACTAGAGGCTATCACAAAAAAGGCTAAGTGTGGGTACCACAAACATGGTGGATATCCAAAGGCCATAACAAGGGCCTCACAAAGGATACAAAGGCTATAGTACAAAGCTATATGAGGAGTTTACAAGTTTATGTCCAAAGCATTAGGGTTAGGCAATACAAGGCTAAAAAAGTCTATCCGAATAGAAGGACTGATGAGATTTGTCCTTCTGCTAGTGGTCTTCTTCTTCTTCTTCCTTTGCTCCATGGTCTTCTTCTTCTTTAACTACAGCAACTTAGGCCTTTTGGGACCTTTTTTTGTGAGGTAGAACTTCTCGATGTGTCCGGTCTTTTTGCGAAAATCACAGAAAAGCTGGCCCTTCTTGCCTTTGTACCTGTTGCCAACATATAATGCTTGTTCATCTTTAGAGGTGGTTGGTTCTTCTTTAGTTTTTTGCTTCTTTTCCTCTTCTAATAGTGATGCTTGGATATCAACAAGATTAGGGTTTGGCATATTGATTAAGGTTGTTGATACATTATTATATTCAGGAGGCAAGCTTTTAAGCAGAACACCAATGCAAACATCTTCTTCCATTTTAATGTTGATTCCTGTAAGTTGGGTTAGAAGTCCTTCCATGTAATTTAGATGTGTGGCAAGTGATGTGCTAGACTTCATGTCAAGCCTAAAAGATTCAATCAAGAGACCATACTTTGATGACTTAGACTATGCACCAAACAAAGTGTCAAGTCTCTTCCATGTATCATGTGAAGTATCATAGTTATCCACATGGTGGATATAGCTATCATCTAGCTCCAGTTTGATAATGGCCTGAGCCTTATCATCATTCTTTTGCCAAGTGAGTACCAAGTCCACATCATGAGGCTTCTTTTCTTTGCCACTTGTGATGGCCCAAAGACCCTTCTTCATTAGGATAACCTTGATGCAGGTCTACCAAGTGTGAAATCTGACCCCTTAAATTGAACTGTCAGAGAGTCCTTGCCCATGTTGGATTTGCAGGAACAGCAACAAATCAGCTCCAAAATTTTCAAATTTTAGTAGTAGTAGTAGAAGAACTGATCTTGAATGTGCTAACAAGCACAAGTGCCCGAAAAAGCACTAAGTGACTAGTATCAAGAGATACTTGTGGAGCCAGGTGCTTGAGAGATCTTCAAATCTTTAATGAGTCTTCAAGAACTGATCTTCAAGATTTTATTGCCCTCCTTGATTTGATGCTAGAGTAGCCCAAAAATCTCATATTTGATGTGAGGCAAAGCTAATATAAGTGACAAGAGTCACTAAATAAGTGTCAAGAGACACTATGATATAAGTGTCAATCTTGCAAGAAGTCACCATGATCTCCCCTCCTCAATGATTTTGATGTGTGTACTTGAATCTTCAGAAAGTAACTAGACTTAAATGATAATGCCTTGGCTTGATTGGTAGGAGAGAGAAAATAAGGTGATTTGGAGCTTGAGGACTTTTGGCTACAGAGGATTGTGTTAGGGTTTCAGACCCATCTGAGAAAAGCAACGATAGCAGCACGTACACGTAGACATTTCAGCCAATATTGGGTGGGGAGTAGGCTATACAAAGGGCTAAAGAAGCCCTATAGTCGCAAGTTAAGGCGTTGTGTGTAGACGGAGCTTGAAGCATACGACCAAGAAGTAGCATGATCATGACAACGAATGCCAATTTCCAGAATGCTAGAGTCAAATGCCATTAATGTCTATGATTGAGGTATCAAGAGAGAGCCATTGAAGCTTCATTGAAGGTAGAGTGAGAATGGAGCTGAAAGTGAGGTCATGAGCTGACCAGAAGTGAAGATGAGCTGAACTGAGCTAGGCCATGCCTGACTAGGCTCTGAAACCATGATGAAACATGGATCTAGGATATGGCAATGCAAAAGCTATGGAGGTTGAAAGATGAAGACCAAACTCATGAAGACATATTGTCTCTCATTGATGCAAGTCCACCCTCATATTGTCTCTCATTGAACATGTGCATTACAATGTGGTTGAGGAAGCACAGAGTGATTGGCAGCTTTGGGATAAAATTAAGAACCTCTATGACAAGAAAAGTCTAGCAAGTCAAATGTATTGGCTGAAGCAACTTATGGATCTGCGCATGAAGGAGAATATGACGATGTCTGCTCATTTGAGCCAATTTCATGCTATTCTCAAGAACCTAACTTTGCAAGGCATTACCTTTAATGACGAGGTTATTCCATTGTTTTTTATTAGGACTCTGAGTGAGTCATGGGATGTATTCCACACTACCTTATGTGCTTCTGCTACTATTCTGAACTTGCATGATGTAGAGAGTGCTCTTCTATAGAAAGAGATCAATCGTAAGAACTTGGATGCCTCTCGTGCGTCACATGCTTTGATTGTTAGAGGAAGAGGTGGTAATGGAAAGAATGACCATGGGTATGGACGTGGCAGAGACTCATAGAAGTCTAGGTCTAAGTCGCATGGTAAGTCGCACAGCAAGTCTCATGGGAGAAATGCTAATGTGGCATGTCATCATTGCAGCAAGAAGGGTCATATACGCACACAGTGTCATGAGTTGCACAATGAGAAGCGCAAAGAGAAGGGGAAAGACAAAGTACAAGAAAAGTCCTCTAATCGCAGCATTATGCCTGCGAAATCCAGTGTGAAAATCGGGGAGATAAATGTCATGCAGACTAATGACTCCAATGGAGAGTACATACTTACAGCTAGTTCTTGTGATGCTACACCATTGATCGAGGCTCACTCTATGGCACCATCATGGTGCGCGACAATGAAGCTACCAGACAGGTGGAGATCGAGCTGACCCCCGAGTTGGAAAAGGGTACTAGGGCTACCGAATAAGGTGGAAAGGAAGTCGAAAAGAGACATCTACGCCATGTTGGGGATGGACAAAGTGAAGGTCCACACCAATGACGGAATTAGCCTGGCGGACATCCCCAACCAAGAAATTCAGCTACAGGCAAAGATGGTGTACACCTTGTTCTCAAGCCAGAGGTACAACAACATAATGACCCGAATCAATGTACCTTTGCTCGATAGCAATGCGGCGCAATTGCTGGACAAGGTGAACCTTAATGGGTTCGTGAGAAAGACAATAGAGGCTTCGGGTAAGGCCTTGGCAACAGGAGGAAGAGCCGTGGGAGGGGAGTCCCCGTCGTCTCGATCAACCCACAAGGCATCATCCTCCAAGGCCTCCACCATACGGTTTGGAGGTGTCCTTATGGCAATCATCCAAGAAGCACTAGGGCAGGGACGAGCAGGAGAAGACAAGAAAGGAGGCGACAAAGAAAGTGACGAGTCACCATCACAGTCCCCGCCTCACACAGAAGAGCAGTAGAGGTCTTTGATGAAACGGAGACGGACGCAGATGAAGAGGGAGAATCCCAGGCCACACCACAAAGGCATGCGGAACAACGAACCAAAGCCTTGCATGGAAAAAGAGAAGAGGAGCGAAAGAAGAAAGAGAAGGAAGATCTGGAAAGGGCTCGAAGGGAGTCAGTCAAGGATGAGGAGGAGAGAAAAAAGAAGATCGAGGAGGAGCTGAGAAGGAAGGAGGAGGAAGAAATAGAGCTAGCAACCCGACGCTCCATCGAGGAGCGGCACAAAATAGACGAGGAAGGTGCAGAGGGCCCGCACCGAATGGAGGCACCTGGCCCCAGTACCAGTGTGCCAGAAATCGCACCCCTGCAGAAGGAAAAGGAAAAGATCCGATGATGCCAAGTCTCCCCCTCTTCATACCTCCCATGCCAACCACTCCTATCATGACGACACCCCCTGTCACAGCCACCCAAGGTTCCACCCCAAAAGTCGACGAGAGCAACGTGGTCACTTGGCTACAATTCTTGGTGGAACGGGAGCTGGCAAGGGAAGCGACCGTGGCCACCCCAGCATCAGGAGCCAAAAGGGTAGCCATGGCTGAACTGGAGCCAAGGCCAGAGCTGAAAAGGGAGAAAATAGAAGACATTGTCACCACTACCACCATGCCCCACCCCCCACCTCTAGCAGGCCAATATGACGAATATGTTAAAGAGCTGCTCTCGCAGTTGGAAAGGGCCAGGGAAGAAAGGAGGACAGCCGTGAAGGAGCTGGCAGCAGAACGAGAATCACAAGCCGCTCTCCAGCTAGAGAGAACAAAGTAGATAACAGAATATCAAAGGGAGATCGCTGCGCTCAAGGAGGAAGCGAGCACTAGGGAGGTAGAGGAATTAAAGGCCCTGAAGGAACGTGATGCTGCTTGGGAAGGAAGGAGAAAAATCTTGATGGAGTGTCTCAACGGGGAGAAGGAAACTAATGCCCACCTTCGGTGCAAGAATGATCAGCTATCTGCAGTCAACCTAGAAGCACAAATCCAGCTTGACAAGATCAAACAGGAGGCTGCAGAGCTGGTCCAGTTAAGGGAGGAACATGTGTGAAGGATGCATGTGAAGCTGGACCAGCTCAACGCACAGATCGCCGATGAACGCCAGCGGGTGAGCTCGAGGCCCAGCAGCAACAACTCATGGCAATGACCCTCCATCAGGGGGAGAGCCTGGAAGATATGGAAAAAAGAGCAAAAGAATGGGTGGATCACAATGAGCAGAGAATACGGGACTTAGCACGCCGGCTAGCCAAAGCTGAAGGAGACATGGTGCTGGCTGAGAATCAGGTAGAGGCGGCCCAACTCTCCATGATAGCCTAGCAACACACCTTCCTCAATACACTGCTCCACTTCACCAGTCTGGAAGGAAATGAAGCCAATGATCAACTGCAAAAGAAACTAACCATTGCACACAGAGTGCTAACAGTAGGCATGCACATGCCCCTGCAGCTAGGAGGCTCGTCGAAGAGCCTAGAGGAGCAGATAAGATATCTTGCATAGGTAGGCCTGACGGCGCAGGAAATAGATGAAGCATCAAGGTCAATTGGTGAGGTTTTCCAAGTGTCCATCTCTACTTGAACAACTTATGTTATGTTGCCCAAGTATATCAAAACATTAACCCAATCCTCTATTACTCGAGCATTTCTCTTCCATGGCATATCTAAAGGAATATCGTAGTCCACTCCCTTCATGACTATGAAGTTAACCAAGAACTGGATTCATGCTATCTTTAGAGGCCAATGTTTTAGCACACTGAATGGCCTCACTTTTATTCCATTTGTTAGTGCAACATTAACTCGTGCAGTTTCCATTGGTGGGTTTCCCCAAGCTTGCAAAAATGTGTGGCTAAGCATACTAACTCCTACTTCTGTGTCCAAAATTTCTTTCCATGTGGCATCACCTAACGCAACAACAGGTAATACTACATGCATTTCCATGACCTCCCAAAAGGCATTCACTTGTAGATATTTAGACAATGGATCTAGGGTTAAGCTTGGTGCATCCGTCTTTGTATCATGGTTTGACAAGTTGATCACTCCATGTTTGTTGAGACTTTTTATCCACTACTTCAACACTTGCCATAGCATGGGGATTTTCCAAAGAAATTATTATAATGGAAATATTACAAGAGTTGATATTAGTGTCATCGTGAGAAAATTGTGAGAGCTGGATTTTTAGGACTCAATTTGGACCCATTCTTGAAGTGTTGAAGCTCGTTTTGGAGCCGGAAAGTGCTCGAGAGGCATTAAAGAGCCAGATTTCATGAAAAATTAGACGGTGGCGAATGACCGAGCTAGAGTTTTCCTCAATGCATTTCGACATTAGGAATCCAACACAAGTCTCGGTTCGTCAATTAGAGGTCGTTTGACCATCCGTTTAATCCCCACAAGGTTTGGCATTATAAAGCAGCTACCAGATCAGGAAGCCATAAAGTGCATGGGAGAGGCCAAGTTGATGGAGTTTGATGCCATGAAGCCGCCTATCCAGTCGGGTTGCAAATGGGAGTTCGTTTGGGCCTTCAAAATTGAAAATCCACTTGCGAGACAATGTAAACACAAAAAGATGAACCAGTTATTTTAATGTTTTAAACCTTAGGCTTAATAAAAGCCTTGAAACTAATGCAAAAACTATTGAACAAAGGGAAGCGTCAATGCGCCTCCTCATTTTTGCTCGATGCCTCTCCGATTCAAACCCGTTTGGAGAGAGAGAGGGAGATTCTCGATCAGGGCAGGGAGAGGAACAGGATGGCTACAAGCTTGCCCATTTTAATGGAGGATTTAAAAATATAATTTTTTAGTTTTTCTCTCTCCTCCCTCTCTCTCCCCTTAAGGGGCAGTTCATGCCCATGAAGAAGAAGAGAACATGTTGAAGGATGCTTGTCCGGCATGGTACTCAATCACTCCCGGATCGATGGAGGGCTAGAATTGGCTGTTCGGAGGTGGGCTGAGCCTTGAATGAGGGCTGATCTGCAGTCCCACATCAGATTTCAAAACCCGCAAAGAAGGAATAAAATTAGTAATTCTATTTTATAAAGGAAAATTGTTTTTTTTAAAATATTTGATTGAGCCAATGTTGTTCTTATGGAGTGAAAATTGGTAGACATGATGTTTACTATTTGTTCTATGCTTGCATGATGAAAAAATTAGAAAATATAAAATCAAAATGCTAGGAATAATTTTTAGAAACCTGTAAAACACGATTTTAATGAGGAAAATGGGATTTTTGGTGTTTTCAAGTGGGATAAACCAACACACATAGGATAAAATGCTAATTAAATCTACGTTTCTACTGTTCTAAGAATCAAGAGCCGCAACTTTGAAAATATATCAAAATTTTACTAGAAAAATAGAGAAAAAGTAGAAAAAATAAGAATATGCCTCAGAAAAATACGAAAAAATATAATAAGTGGTTGTGCATGTATGGTAGGGCAAAGCATGAGGTTTGGCCTCAGTTTACCCTATTTTTTTGTTACAATGTGTGATTTATTTCTTTTTATACACTAAACCATGACAAAACAACCTCTATACACCTATGCAACGAAGCAAAACTTAAATGGTGAGGGGGAGTAGGATTTTGTGTAACAGTTTGAGGGCTGAAATAATACAAATTACGATTGTTTTTTCTATGCATAGCATTTAGGAAACGACCTATTTGGAAATTAGGGATCTAGTAGCACAAGGTTTGCCTTTGTGCTAGATTCTTGCAATGAAGCATATACGTATTAGTTGGATTTCATGGAAAGATTGTTTGCGTACTAGCACATAGGCTGATTTTGAAACATAATCGTTTGTGCATGATGAGACATCCACTATTTCATTGATCATACATGTGGTATCAACTCCTAGAAATGCATAGCAATTGTTTGAATTATAGTCGACCCATGCTTGAGAGGGTGAGATTCCCCTTGCAGTAGGTTAGCCGTTCATTTCTTGGGGGAGATTATTAGTGAGGAAACATTGTATCTCCTGGATCTCACTGAAAAAGAGAGGAGTCTTGTGCGAATGTGTTTATATGTAAAAGAAGTGCATGGAGGAGCCAATCCCCAAGATGTAGGAGAGCTACAATGGGGTCATGACAATCAGTTGATGGGGTGCCTCCTATGTCTGTGATACGTAGCACTTATTGCCAATATGTGTGGGATACCCCTTTGAGGGGTTTGAGGGAAGGTGTTGTTGGACTCTTGTTCAGCTACAAATGTAATACTAGATGTATCTAGTGTGCATTTAGTTATTACAGATGCTCTTAGTCCGCAAGGCTGTGTGGTGTTGGAGGTATCTGTTGTGTGCATGAGGTCTGGCTAGTGCCATAGCCAGTGCTGGCCCATTTTTGGTCCCATCAGTGGTGCATTTTTCAAGAGCCGCATCAAAGTGGTGGTTTCTGAATCTAGGGTCTCTTGGGACATACTTGTTTTTTGATGTCCTTTGAAGAGATCCATCAAGCTGAACTCCAAAAACACGAGAGAGCCGAGAGGGCTAGACAAAGGGTCAAAATCAATAGGCGTTATTCTCCTAAAGTGAACCTATTCAAGGGTGGGGTCTTAGTACCCTGAGCCTCGTCAAGAGGTGGAAGTTCTAGTACTTCCCTCCTCCCAATTAATCTACCCACTTCGAGTGGTGTGACAGCTTTGCATGTCCTGATCCCATTAGCAAATCCGATCATTTCCATGGTGCAACCTATCGCAATCCCTATGGGAACGGCAGATTTACTAGCCTTAGGTTCCTCCTACCCATTTTTAATGGGTTAGTGGAAGAGGATGTGGAGCTTCATACAAGGGAGTTCCAAAAGCGGATGTTTAACTACCGCATCTAAGAGGAAGGGCATCTAATGATGTTCTTCAACATGACCCTGAAGGGAAGAGCAGCTATATGGTATCACGGTCTTGAGGTCGGAACCATAACCACCGTGGACTTATTTTATGAAGCCTTTCGAAGGGAGTTCACCCCCGAGAGGGGTGGCCAATATTGGCTGTGCGTGTTGAATGTGACACGCCAAGAACCGTATGAAGATATACGAGTGTATGCCAATAAGATAAAAGAGGTTTTCCATAAATTGGATGCCTCTATTGCTATCCCACCTACTGCCCAGTTACAATACTTCTTGCATGGTCTTGATTTTAACATCCAGGTGCAACTGAGTAGTGCCACCTTGGCGGATATAGACATTGCCACTAGATGAGTGCAAGAAATAGAATCCTGACTCTGCAAGTGGCCTACGCTTCTCGAATCAATCCCAACATGGGTCTATCATTGGGAAATACTTTGCAACTGATCAATGGTAGTGGAAGCTAAGGGATAGGGATGGCCAACCCTAATGGGAGAGGGAACACGGTGTCGAATGTGCCTTTATTGCCAGCTCCGCCTAGTGTGACTATGCCAATGGCTAGTCAAATGCCTCCAAATGTGGGAGGCCAAGTAGCGAACCCTAACATTGTTCCTATGGGTTAGCAACCAATGCAACCAATGCCTAATAAAATTCTGCGGCCAAGGGATCAACGGGTATATGATCAGGGCTATGAGTCGAGTTTGTCAAATGTCCTTAGCGAAGTCAAGGACATGATGAAGCACTACACGAATATGATCTCTGAACAATATCAGCAAATAGCCATTGACGTTAATTTCTTAAAGAAACAACACAATTTGATAGGGAGTCAACACCTTGAAGAGGGTGCACCCTCTAGATTTAGCTACAAATTGTGTGGTGGTGGAGGTGTTTGTTGTGTGCATGAGGTCCCGGCTAGTGCCATAGCTAGTGATAGCCTATTTTTGGTCCTATCAGTGGTACATTTGCCGGGAGATTTTTGGTCCCATCAATGGTGAGAAACATTATCCACGTAATTTCCCAAATGTCAAGTGCAAAATTTGCGGGAAGTTTGGCCATTTAGTAGCCACATGTTGGAGCAAGATCAGTTCCCTCCAGCAAGGCAGTCAAAAGATGAAGCACCAGCAAGACAATAGGATTTGTGGGGAGGAACATAGAGTGAACTCGGCAAACATGGAGAGGAGAAGAGAAGAGAGAAGAAACTCTAATGAATGGAATGATGAAGTTCTGAATCATGGAGTGAATGTGATGCAAGGGATCAAGGTTGCTGTAGCACAAGGAAGATGATGAAGATAGCCATGAACCACTAACCACAATGTCCTCCTAAAGGGGTGTGAGGGTAGTGGAGAGGCTAGAGAGAAGAGGTGATGGACTAAATGAATCAGCCATAAGGAATGAATGAGAGAGTGGCCTATAAATAGGCACAATTAGTTTAGGATGGCACCCCTGTTTGTGGCTGCAAACCCTAAATGCAAAATGCAGAAACGCAAAAACGCAAACTGCGGGTGAAGGATTTCTCAACACCCCCTCTCAGGCCCAAAAAGGAAAACAAGAGAAGAGTGAGGTGGAGATGCAATGCTACATGCTGAAGGGGGCCATGAGTCGAGTTCGTCAAATGTCCTTAGCAAAGTCAAGGACATGATGAAGCACTACATGGATATGATCTCTAAACAATATCAGCAAATAGCCATTGACATTAATTTCTTAAAGAAACAATAGAATCTGATAGGGAGTCAATGTCCCGAAGAGGATGCACCCTCTAAATTCAGCTGCAAATGGTGTGGTGATGGAGGTGTCTATTGTGTGCATGAGGTCTGGCTAGTGCCATAGCCAGTGCCAGCCCATTTTTGGTCCCATTAGTGGTGCTTTTGCCGATCCATTTTTGGTCCCATCAGTGGTGGGAAACATTATCCATGTAATTTCCCAAATGTCAAGTGTGACATTTGTGGGAAGTCTGGCCATTTACTAGCCACCTATTGGAGCAAGTTCAGTTCCCTCCAGCAAGGCAGTCAGCAACCAAGGCATGTTAATCATCGTGCGCAAGGAAACAATTTTCAACAGGATGATAGGCCAAAACAAATACTCCAAAGGGGTAAGGCTACTATCAAAGAACTGCCAGGCGACAGTGGGGTGAGCCTCATCGAGGCTATGCAGGTTAATGGCAGTGAAGCTTCTAGCCTGCGTGCCATAACAAGAGGCCAAAAATATAGAGAAGGTGACAAAGATAATGTAAAATCTGTCGACGGAATCCCTAGGCAGGATGATAAAGGAACACAAGTTCTAAATCCTGACAAGGAAGGGGGACCTCTGAAGCCCGTAGAGAGTAAGGCTGATGCCAAGAGAGATAAAGAGGTGTTGAGAAAGACGATGAGAGTTGAAAAAGAGGCAATAAAGTCAGTGTTGCATCCTAAAGAGCGGATGGTTTGGCACGAGAAGCGAGCTTTAGCGAATTATCATGAATTTGATTTAGCTAGCTCCCTTTGTGATGTTAGACTAGATGTGAATCTCTTGCAGTTAATCAAGCTGTCGCTAGGAGTATGCAAAGAATTTAAAAAGATCTTGCACACGGGTTATATTGTAGAACCTTTGGGAATAGCACGGATAGGGGGTGAGTGGTTTGAACATGCTGAAAAGCATTGCCCAAGGGTTGCAGCCTATGTTAATGGGATTCTAGTGGATAATGCTATCGTTGACACAGGATCCTCAGTTAATATTATGAGTTCTGAATTGATGGAGAGGTTGGGTCTTGTGATTCAGAAAGATGCCTCCACAATCCTTAGAATGGCTGACGATAGTTTGAGACAGTCGGAGGGCTGCATTACTAAAGTCCATGTGACAGTTGCCAACGTAGAATGCCTATTGGACTTTAGGGTGATGCAATTTGGAGGGCGTCCGAGTTACCAAGTACTGCTTGGTTGACCTTGGATTTTGCAAGTAGGCTGTCAAGTAGATATACGACTGCTGGTAGTTTGATATTTGGCAGAGGTGCTAGACGTGTGGTAGTCGACACATATCCTGAATCACCTCAAAGTGAGCGAGCTCCCTTCTCTTCTACAGAGTTAGAGACAATGGAAGATATGTCTACAAGTGAGACGTTGTCGACTGACAAATCCAAAGAGGGATTGACCACACAGAAGATGTCTACCAAGTAACATTGAACAAGCCATTAGAAGCTCAAGATAGAATAAGGGACGCCGATGTTATCGAGCTAGACCTTGGTATGCTAGACGATGAGCAACCAATAAAGCTATGGTCTATGCTTAGTGCGGAGGAACGGGAGGATTATGGCACTCTAATCCAAGAGTTCTGCAATATTTTTGCTTGGAGTTACGATGAACTTAGGGGCATTCCTCCCAGCCTCACTGTCTATACAATTCCGTTGAAGGAAAGAAGCTGTCTTGTGCGACAGAAAGTCAAGCATATGCCATTTGAGTTGTAGGATGGGCTGTTTGAGGAGTTACAGAAATTTCCTATGCAGCACACTGAATGGTGTTTACAGATTGTGATCAAGAAGAAGAAAAATAATCAAATTTGGCTATGTGTGGACTTTCAAGAGTTGAATAAGCAAACATTTAAGGATTATTACCCATTGCCCTTTATTGACCAGATTTTGGATAAATTGGCAGATAGGGAGATATATTCATTCATGGATTGTTTTGTAGGCTATAATTAGATGGCAATTGCAGAAGAGGATAAGCTCAAAACGACGTTCATAACAGACTTCAGGACATTTGCGTATCATGTGATGGCATTTGGTCTATGCAATGCACCTAGTTCTTGGCAACGAACTGCCGATAAGACCTTTGGTGACATTTCCCATGAGGAGCTGAAGGTATTTATTGATGATTTAGGGGTAGCCACCGTGAGAGAAAGGTAGTTGATTATTTTACAAAAATGTTTTGAGCAATGCAGACAATTTTGTATAGCTCTCAATCTGAGGAAGTGCGTTTTTGGTGCACCTTATGGGCTCTTGCTGGGCCATGTAGGTAGCTTGGTAGGGATTGCAACAGATCCTGAAAAAATCAAAGCTTTAGTCGCCATGAGTCTACCTCGCACCCCCAAAGAAGTCCACAACTTTCTTTCATTAGTTGGATATTATCGACGGTTCATAAACGCATTGGCAGAAAGAATGTTGCCATTGACAAATCTATTATCCTTCAACAGTTTGTTTATGGGGAGTGACCCTTGCAAGGTGGCTTTCGAGGATATAAAGCATGAACTCGCAAGAGCAAATATGCTAAAAGCACCAAAGAGAGGCAAATTTTTTTTATATCTTTTCAGTAGCTACCATTCATAGCATTAGTTGCTGTTTAGCGCAAATGTGGGAAGAGAAGTGGTATCACCCGATTGCTTTTGCTAGTCGGAAGTTGGGTGTATCCAAAATCAAATATACTTATATGGAAAAGTTGTGCTTGCGATGGTCTTTGTGACTAAAAAGTTTAGGCACTACGTCCTTTATGAGAAGGTTGTCCTTTATATGAAGGGTGGAAGGGCTACGACTGCTGCTGATGAATAAGCTACAATTGCTCGACCGTTTGGCAAAGTGGTTAATCACTTTGCAGGAGTTTGGCTATGAGGTTAAGAGCAAGCCACCCAGGTTGCAAGGTATCGTAGAGTGCCTTGTGGACTTTGGGGAGCCAAATGAAGCTTTAGCTGAAGGCAGTGACTGGGACTCATTGTTCAAGATTGACACAGCATCTATTCCCTCTTGGTATGCAATGATAATGCATTATTTGTCGACGGGAGAGACTGGAGCTGGTCTATCAAAATCAGAAAAGCAAAAGATTAAGCAGCAAGCTTCAAAATTCACAATAATCACAGGCACGTTATATTGGCAAGGGGTAGACGATATCTACTGCCGATGTGTAATGCCTAACGAGGTCCCTTTCATCTTAGAAGAATGCCATGCCTCTACTTGCGGAGATCATTTTGCTGGGTGGCTAACTGCACAAAAAGCATTGAGGGTGGGATATTTGTGGCCGTCCATCTTCCAGATGCATTTCAGTACATTAAAAGATGCAACATCTATCAACCACATGATAGCCAAGAGAATAGAAAGTGACCCCTCACTCTTATTATAGCGATCCTTCTGTTTGAGAAGTGGGTGATTGACTTTGTGGGCCCTATTACTCCGTCGTCCATTACATAGAAAAGATATATTATCGTAGTGACGAATGATTATTTTACTAAGTGGTCGGAAGCACATGCAACATGGAAAGACGATGCAAAGGAAACCGCTAGTTTCCTATTAGAGAAAATAGTATGTCAATTTGGTCCACCAAAAGAAATAGTATCAGACTGGGGGATGCATGTTTCAAACAATGTGATAAAAAGCTTGAATGAGGCTTGGTACATCAAGCATAATAAAACAACCCCCTATAACCCACAAGCCAATGGGCAGGTCGAGAGTACCAACAAGCAACTTGTGGGCATTTTGTCTAAGGTAGTATTGGAAAAGAAACAAGATTGGGACAAAAAGTTATACGTGGCAGTGTGGGCATATAATACGACCTTCAAACAAGCTACTGGTCACACCCCATTCAAGCTAGTATATGGAGAGGAGTGCATCATTCTTTGGGTGATGAGGATGCCCTCTTAGAGCGCTTTATGACTATGGCACACCTTGATGAGAATAGATTACAGAGCTTGGTACATATCAAGAGGTGACCAAAAGCCACTCCATGACCTAAAAGCAAAGAAATACACTTTTAAGAAATGATAGCTAGTGTTGTACTATGATGCATGTAGAGAATTATTTCCAGGGAAGCTGGAGCCTAAATGGGATGGTACTTATAGGATTGTAAGGATTAGGAAGAATAAATCCACAGCATTATTGGCAGATCTTGAGGGTGTGGAGTTTAATAATAAGGTTAATCTTAATAAGATTAAACCTTATTATTTCTGATTGTGCTAATGACATAAGTGTCTTGCAAGTCTATGCGTGATTGATCAGACATAGACCTGCAAGACATATACAAGGAAACAACTATAGAGGTTGATGCGTGATTGATTAGACATATACAAGGAAACAACTATAGAGGTTGATGGGTCGACTGATCCCTTATTTGGAGCACCCATACTTAGAGCAACGATATCATCAAGGAAAGCTCACCTGGTGGAGTAAAGGCTATAAAGTGACTGAGCAAGGCGATGGGACATTTGTTTGGGAGATTAAGGTCTTCTATCATCACTGTTTGCAAATTTTGACGAGCATCCCTGTAGTCTTTAATGATGAAGGTGGGATGGAGCTGACAGTTCATCCTCTCATATGTTGAATTTTGACTATCATAATTACGAATAGGGGAGTTTTGGATGGCTGGCTGTGTAAACCCATTGTGGACATACACATTATATTTTGATGGGACGTCTAGGGGCCCTAATAAAAAAGGGAGTGTTGGAGTAGTTATTTGAGCTCCTTGATGTAGAGTTACAATGAAATTATATTCTTATCTCGGGGTAGGATTCACTAATAACATGATAGAGTATAAAGCCTTGATTATGGGATTGAATATTGCCAAGAAAGGTGGTATTCGGAAGTTGTTAGTAAAAGGGAATTCCCAATAATCAACTCCATGAGACATATACAGTCAGGAATCCTATCCTTCATATGTATTATTGAACTACTATAACCCTACTTGATGAATTTGAGAGTGTATCTCTTCAGTTGATTCCATGTTCTTGGAATCAGTTTGTGGATTCACTAGCTAATTTTTCTTATGAAGAGAACCCCTTCTTCAATCTTGGTCCTAGTCCAGATGTTGCTCTTGATAATGAGATAGGACCTGGTTGTTTGTAGAGAATGTTATCAGACCACGTGTTATATGGTAGGCTATGGTTGATATGGGTAATGCAAAGAGTAGCCAAGACCCATCTACCACTATTATATGGTAGGCAATGGTTGATATGGGTGATGCAAAGAGTAGCCGAGACCCATCTACCACTATTATCCTGGACCCATAGGTTGGTCAGATGACATGTTATGTGTACGCCTCTTGCTATATATGCAAGAGGTATGGGTCACAACTTGATGCATTTAGTTTAGGGCCGAGAGCCCTATTTTTCCCCTTGGAATAGAGTGTATTTTCGTATATCTACCTTCTTCCAAGGAGGGATCTATATGAGATGGTTTGATTAATTTCTTTAGCCCAAGAGGGCCAGTTGTTTTAAGGATTTAATGATTGATTTCTTTAGGCCAAGAGGGCCAGTTAGTTTGCAATACAAATGTGCTATTCCTTTAGGCCAAGAGGGCCTGATTTCTATTTGGTGTAGGTACGTTTAATGGTTTGTTGTTTTAGTGATTGCATCATACAGGTTGATAAAGTCACTGGAGGGAGCCTTTACTGTGGAGGAGCTTCTTGTGGCCATTCTAGGTGGTTTCGTCACCTCTCCGAGTTTTTTTTCCTTAAGCAAATAATGATACATATGTGAGGGTGCTTTCTTCTTATTTGATTGGGGATCAACGATTAAGGCATGAAGTCCCAGGTTTAGCTCGGTATGTTTGTGGGAGGTCTGAGTAGTCATTGCCTCCTGAAAAGGCATTGTTAGGCACTGAAAGATTTTTTTTCGATGGGAGTTATGTTAGAAGGCAGGCATAGGAACCCACTGTAAGCAAGGGAGTATAAGGGCAGATGAGTGAATAGCCCTAGGGGCAGGGGAAACCCTAACCCTAGCTTGGTAAAGGCTATATAAACAGCCTATGGGTCACTATCAAGTGTGGGAGAGTGTACCCAAGTTGTACTCTAAGCAACTCAGTAAGCAAGATTTCATTCTTGTACTTTGAGCTCTCTTCTCCCTCTTGTGCACACATTCCAATGCTGCAACTCTGGTTTTCAACATAGTATCAGAGCCATCTTTGATCTCCTCAGCTTCCCTCAGCCTCAACTATCACTAAGTGCACATGAGCTTCTATCTCCTTCATCTTATCCTTCTTTCCTCTATAGCTACCTGCAACCTACCTCCATTGGAGGACTTGGGGAGGACAAAGGAGGCCATATCTCCCTCTGATTTCTTCTAGGGACTTCTTGCCTATCTCAAGGCAAATCAGCTTGGCACGATAGACCTCGAGATTAGTCGACGGCGTGGGCAGCATTGCGTGATTCCCAGAAACAAGCACAATTTCTGATAGCGCAGAATTCGGGTTGCTGTACATGCAGCAGGTGACGCGATCCCTGCACCTATCTTGAGGCTTTCATAGCCCCCCTAGTGGGCTATCCTCAACTAAAAGGGTTCCTGGAAATTCCTCTCACAGAGAGAGATCTCTACTAAACCCTAACTGTGTTTTTTGAGGCAGCCATAGCCAACAAGCTCCAAGCTTGACATTTTGTCATTTTTTCATTCTGAGCTTCATTAATAGTGATTCTAATCACTGAAGCAGAGTCTCTGAAGCCTATTCCAAATTCTAAACCTCTTGGGCATGCTCAATGGATATCACTAAGCATTGGGAAGCCGACTTCCAACCGGGTTCCATTCAAGCACTTCACTAAGCTTGACAATAGTGTTTTCTAAACACTAATCATGAATCATCAGGTTAAGGCATTCACTAAAATCCAGTGAGTTTTTTATTCCTCTTCGTATATTGTTGAAAGGTTATGTGTATAATTAACACATAGACCATCATACACTAGAAGTGTATTGCATACCGTGAGTGACTTTGTCTCAAGTACATTGGTCAATGAAACCAAAAGCATGAGTGTCATTGTACTCTCCTCGGAATTATTAGCAACAAGCATTGAGATCATGACCAACCTTGTCCAACACAAGCTTCATCCACTAAGCCATACCACAAGGAGGAGCTTGAAGTCCAGTCTAGGTTTACTTTATTAAAACCTAAAAAGACTATTAAACATCGGAAGAAGTTTGCACATAAGAAAGGACCACCAAAGTCATACTTTGAAATATTACATTTATATGATTTTCAGCCTTTCTCTTCATTACAACTTTGACTTCAAATTATCTAATTTGCTTCTGCATTCAATGGGAAGTTTGTAAGGGACTAGACATTGCCCTTGTCCTAACAAGTGGTAAGACCTTCCCAATGACCACAACATATGCTGATGTCCGTCCTCAAATTCGAAAGTTTGGTGGCAAAGATTTCCACCCATGGCAGGTACTTATAAAATAAAAAATGATGGAGAGAGGGTATTGGCCTCTCATTCAAGGCAGTAGAGCTGTAAACTCTGCAAATCTGGTTGATATAGAGGATGACCAATGTGCTCAAGCAATCATAATGCTACACTTAGATGAATCCTTGATTCATCATGTTGATAAAATAAACACTACTAAAGAAAAATGGGATGAGCTTGAAAAGCTCTATGGAGCCATTGGCAAAAATACTAAAATCTTCCTTAAAATTGAATTCTTTAGCTTGGAATATCGTGTCAATATTGTGGGAGAGAAGGAAGGAGTCTCACTTGTAGCTTTCTCACTTACACAATGGGGGAATACACACAAAGGTGGAGGCTGAAAACAGTTTTCTTCTTCTTAATTGTGTAAGACAAAAAGAACTCTAGTTGAGAATGGAATTTTGGTGCCGAGAAGTGCTTAAAAATAGCTAAAAATTATGAATATCAAGGGAAAAATATTCAACGTCGAAGGCGGCAGCTCGATCTAGGACGATTTTAAGCGCCAAAGTGCTTTAAAGACGCCCAAGCAACACTTGTTGATTTTTCAAAATTTTTCAGACTGTCGTGCAGGTTGACAAGAGTTATTGGACAATGCGGGATGCCGAGTCGGACGCCCAGGATTTTTCAAAGCTCAATTCAGAGTCCGGACGGGAAAATGGCCAACAAATGGGCAAGATTTGAAGAGGTGGACTTGTTTTGGCCAAGAGTGGGTAGTGACCTTTGGGGCCAAGAAGCATTTTATGCCATATGACAAATCATGGGATGAGAGAGAAGAGGAAAATGTGAGTAGAATGCGCATGATTTTCTCGCCATCATGGGAGATGCTCAACCTCCAGCCTGCAAATAACCCACACCACTGATCATTGCCCTTGCTTCCTCCCTGGATGCCAATCATTTCGCCGTGCTTCGCTCCTCCAATGGCGGTCTCTATGAAGAATTATGATTTCATTCTTTCTCTCTCCTCCCTCTCTCTCTTCTAAGGGCAGATTCATGTGGTGAAGAAGAAGAAGAAGAAGAATGGATGACGGATGCTTGTCCAATGAAGACCGGATTGCTCCGTGGTGTAAGAAGATTGAAGATTGCTCATTGTGGACTGCCATGAGCATTAATGGTGGCTGGAAATCAGTCCCGAGATATGGAAAATAAAAACCCGCAACCCGTAAAGAACGGTAATCTCATTTTTACAAAGGAAATTGATGTTTTATGCAATTTGGAATACTTGTTCCCATGGGATGATTATGCATTATAATGTTGTGTGCAATGTCTTCCAACTGTTTGAAATCAAAAAATCAGAAAATTCTAAGTGTTGTGGATGAAATTAATAGTGTAAAACCTGTAAAACACGCGAAATATGGGAAAATAAGGTGTTTTTGGGATATAAATGAAAAATATTGTAAGACACACCAACTAAATTTGTGTTTTTGCGGCAAATGAACCCAAGGGCCACAGCCCACAACTCATTTTATATTTTCAGTCATTTAATATTGCAAAAAATACAAGAAAAATAGGAAAAATGGTGAAAAATAGGAGAAAAATAGATTTTGAGTACCGAAAATTAAGGAAAAATAAGAACCATGTTTGTGGATGTATGGGGGGTCTGAAGTATGAGGTTTAGCCTCAGTTCAGCCCTACCTTTATATTTTAGTGAGTTTTATTGCTTTTTATACAATAAAAACATGGAAATGAACCCTAAACCGATCAACGATGCACAACCTAAACGGGTGAGGGGGTAGAGTGTATGAAAGGTGTCTAAATGCTGAATGAAATTATGAAAACCTGCTGGTTTTTATGCATACCATTTAGGTTGGTCGATAATTAGAAATTAAGGACTTAGTAGCACGAGGGTTTCTCGTTGCTAGATTCATGCAACGCTGCATACGAGCAATAGTCAAAATCATTGAAAGAAATGTTTTCCACATGTGCACAATGCTGATTTTCCTTATTGTTTGAGCACGTGGACATTCACAATTTTCATGAAGCATAAAATGTTAAAAGATATCAGACAATACCTCCTGGATGCATGGCAATTGCTTTCTAGAGACATGACCAACGTTGAGTGAGTAAGGTTGGCCAAGCTGTAGGCTAGACGTTGGGTCTAAGGGGAAAGAAAGTGAGGAAAATGGTACATTCCTAGATACGATCAATTGGTACCTTGAGTGGAACTATGTGCGATATAGTGTTATATATGTTTAGCGACGCATCGAGGGGCCAATCCCCAAGGTGTAGGAGAGTCGCAGTGAGGTAGCAACAATCAGCCGTGGGAGGACCTCCTATGTTTATACTTCATGCTATTTGGCAATGTGTAGGGACTCCCTCTGAGGAGTGTTAATTGGGTTAGAGTTGGACTAGGAGACGCAATACAAACGCAAGATGTTTAGGAAGATGATGTACGTGTCATCCACGCTCCTGGCCGCGAGGCCGTGGGGTTGTTGAGCGCATGATAGAGGTCCGACTAGTGCATAAGCCAGTGCCGGCCCGTTTCAGGTCCCATCACTAATAGAGAGAAATAGAAGAACCCTATATATGGGTCTCAAACCAAACTCAACTAACTAAGGTGGCATACTAACTAAGCCACGAACTAGAGTAGATAAGGATAGCTGTCATCTAGCTATTATCCATGGGTGGTGTACCAATCGCATCTGCAGCTAACAAGTCGGTGACATAAATGCACAACGGTCACCCTGGCATATCAGGAGTGGAGCTTGATATCTCAACACTCCCCCTCGAGCTCAATCCCAATTCCTACACACCAAGTAGGTCTCTGAACTTGCGCAGCTTCTCTACGCCCAATGCCTTCATGAATATATCAGCTACCTGATCCTCTGTGCTGACATAAACTAGATCAATAAGACCTAGTAAAACCCTCTCCTACACATAGTGATAATGCACTTTAATGTGTTTTGTTCTAGCATGATAGATTGGGTTATTTGCCAAGTGTATATTGCTCATGTTGTCACAATAAATGACAACTGGCCCATCTATAGGCTGATGCATATCATAAAGTAGCTTATGCAACCAAGCTACCTCACATGCAGCCATTGCTACACCCCTGTACTCAGCCTCTATACTCGACAAGGCAACTGTAGGCTGTTTCTTACTGCTCCAAGTGATTGCAGCACTCCCAAAAGAGAACACATATCCACTGGTAGATCGTCTATCGGAAATACTACCAGCCCAATCAACATCAGTGTATCCATGCAACTGTATCTGAACCCCAGTCTCATAAAATAGTCCATACTGCAATGTGGACTTCACATACCTGAGTATGCGTCTAGCTGCATCCAAATGCGATTTCCTTGGAGCTTGCATAAACTAACTTACCAATCCAACATCATAGCTCAAATTTGGCTTGGTAATAGTCATATAAATCAAACTTCCTACTATGCGTCTGTACATAGTAGGGTCTTTGAGAAGCTCACCTGCATCTGCGCTCAGCTTCACATTCTGCTCCAAAGGAACTGAAATAGGCTTACAGCGATAGCATGTCCAATCCATATTGCCTCTGCAAGAGCCATATCCCACTTGGTGATCTAATCACCTCAATGCCCAAGAAATAACGCAACTCTCCCAAATCCTTCATCTCAAACTTCTGCTTCAGTAGCATTTTCACATGAAGGATATCTTCATCACTATCACCTGTGATAATCAAATCATCAACATAACTGACAAGCATCATAATACCTTTCTTTGTTTTTCTCACATAAAGTGAGAAATCTGCCTTGGAAATCTGAAAGCCAATAGTGACAAGATACTATCCTATGTTGTCAGACCATGCTCTAGGTGCTTGCTTCAAGCCATACAAGGCTTTCTTCAACCTGCAAACAAACTCAAGATGAACACCATGCACATAACCTGGTGGCTGCTCCATATAGACCTCTTCTTGCAAATCACCATGCAAGAAGGCATTCTTTACATCCATCTGATGTAAAGACCATCCCTTTGATGCAGCCATAGCAATGAATGCTCTTACAGTTGCCATCCCATTAGGGCCAAAAACGCTTCAAAAATGGCACTTGTAAGAAAGTGATTAAGTTGCTAATTAGTTGAGGTTTAGGAAGAATAAAACCTCTAAATTTGGTTGTCCAGATGTGATTAATGAGAGAATATTTGGTTCATTGAAGAGGTCGGCCATTAATTGCCCTCATCTTTTAATCCAGGTCAGGGGTCACCTTTTCGGCCGTTTATTGTCTTGGAACTCGAGAGATTTTGTATTTTCGAGATTTTCGTACGAACTTCGCATTTGTTTGCTCCCGCGTTTTCTTTCTATACACTATTCTCTTTTACCATTCCTTTTGCTGCACTTGCTTTCTATCACTGTGAGATTCTTGCTCGGTTCATTTGCTAGAATGTCTAGCAATACTACTTCAAATAACACAGGTGCAAGCACACGTAAATACAAGCTATCTATTCAGCTAGATCCGACTTACACATCTTGGAGAAGTATACGTCATCGAGTATTGATAGATGAGATTGAAGCCAATAGGTTGCGAACACAAGGAATGAAGCATATAGATTTGTGGGTGGATGGAAATATCTATCACAGGGATCCTTCTACAAGTAAACCACCTCCTTTTTTGAATGTCCATGACTATATAAGATATGCTGGAGAAGGTTATAATGGAATGCTTGGCTACTGTATGAGGTTATACTCTGCATCTTACACATATATAGCCCAAGTGCACGAAATGAAAAAAGCACTAGAAACTACACAAACAAAAATTTTAGAGTTGACAAGTCAGATTGATATTTTGAAACATGTTAATAATTCATTGCAGAATAAGCTAATACGCTTGAGAGAAACTCTAGTAGGATTTAGAGAGAGGAAGAGACCGTTAAAAAATATACCCAGCTTGTGTGAGAGAGCAAAGAAAAGGAGACTAAATCTTACAAAGAAATATGTCTCTAACATATTAGGCATAAATATCCGAGAGAATGAGAAAAGAATCAAACTTTTGAAGGAAACCATGAATAAGAAAGACATTTTGAGGATTCTTAAGTCACCAGAAAATGTGGATTTGAGAGGTCCAACTCTGAGAGAGTTAGTGAAGGATTTAAAAGGCACAGTGAAAGCAAATGA
Source organism: Lygodium microphyllum (assembly GCF_053477565.2). Lineage (NCBI taxonomy): Eukaryota > Viridiplantae > Streptophyta > Polypodiopsida > Schizaeales > Lygodiaceae > Lygodium > Lygodium microphyllum. The sequence goes on from NC_141138.1 coordinate 115,658,920, forward strand.
AATCGTAGAGACATGCGATACTGTGGGTATAAGTCGAAAAGGTTACCGTGCTATCTCTGGATTATGGTTTAAAAATCTTAAACGCAATAGGGTAACTATATTTGGATTGCCCCGAGCCCTTGCAGTTTCCACTGCAAGAATTTCCATGAATCGCAAGATTCCACATGTTTTTGGAGATTACTTTCACATCGAAAGGTCTATGTCCTATGAAAAACAAAAAAAACAGGCAATTTTTGATTACAATGAGTTTAACAATATATGGGTTGATCTAAAAAAGGTGCAAATTGCAATGGTTCACATGTATAAAATCACAGTAGAAGAAAGTTATGGTGTTCTAAAGTTTGCCTTGAAGTTGGATGAAGCACAGATTCAAAAGGGACAGAAGATGGAAAGAATTAGCATTTGCCTCATGAACATGGCATTGGACCATGGCAATGGCGAGGGCAAAGCTCCATTGCATAAGATCCAATCCGAGATGGAGATTTGGTGGATTGGTGCAGCCCAGGTACCAATTGAAAATCATCAAACGTTGAAATGGTTGTTCAACCATACAGGTATTCCAAATATCATTAAGTCTCAAAGTGAAGGCGAAATGTTGGTAGTTGATGGGGTTGGTAAATTTAATGTGGAATGGCATATGAGTGCTGATTTGAAAACTATCAAATGTATGCTTGGAATATGTAATGGTGCAAATGCAAAATATCCTTGCATTTATTGCATGGAAAGTATTGGATCCAAAGATTGGAGTAGTTTGCGACCAGTAAGAAGAGCCCCAAATAGAGACTCTATAGATTTGAGTAAATTTAAAAACATAGAAGATATCTGGGATCCCATTCTTTCCATCTCTCTTAAGAATGTTCATATTTGTACTTTGCATGCAGAGATTAGAATAATCGATAAGCTTCTCAGGTTGCATCTCGACTACGTATATTCCATTAAGCCATTATCTTTATCAGATGAGTGTATTGATAAATGCGAGGCATTGCTATCGAAAATGGGATTTCATGGGGGCCAAGTTCACTTAAGAAAGGATCCAATACTTTTAGGAAAAACAAGAGATATCTTGGCCGATGTCTCTATGGGAGGCTCAAAAGCTAGACGATTCTTAGGAAATCATTCAGGAAAGCAGGTGAATGCGGCTTGGGAGTGTTGGAGAGAGCTATGTGAGATCACAACAAATGTTGCAAGCACGCCGAGGCTTGCGTTTCTTAGAATGGAGGTCTGGATACACCTTGATGTTTTTCTGAAACTCCTCAGGCAACATAAGACAACATATACATATGCGGAAGAGTTCAAAAGATCAATCACAAAGCTTGTTCAGGCGATAAAAGAGGCATGGGGAGAAAAAGATATCACTTTTTATCTGGTAAAATAATAATTATTTAATATCGGCTTATTTTGACAGGTTTTTCAATTGGTATAAAATTTGTGTTACTTTGTATTGCAGCATATTCTTCATATTCATGGACCTTTCTTTGTGGAGGAGCATGGCCCCTTAGCAACTTATAGCAACCAAGGCATGGAAAAATCCCACTATCAAGCACGCACAAGTTATTTTCGAAGCACAAGGCATGGGGGAGGAGTTACAAAAAGCAATGCTTTGGAGGAGCTATTCAACTGGTTTTTTCGACGACAACTTCAAAGAATGCAAATAAAAGACGGCAATGACACATGAGCAATCACACTTTTATATATAAGAAAGAATATATACAAAGCTAGTTTTCCAAAACCCTCACATTCTCTTCCTCCTCAGGAATCTTTCCTCTATAACGTAGAAATTTTTTTCTCTTGTAGCCAACTATAGATTTTACATCAGTTCTGTCTGCAGCTAAGGCGTAGGATGAAAACGCCAAAAAGTATCCTGCTCTAGAAGTAGAGTAACCTGGACCGTAGCCAAAAATCCTAATTGCTGCAGTCTTTTCCAAAAACATTATTTTGTGGGCATTATATTGTAATCCTGAGAAACCTAGAAGCCTTGTAAGAGCTTTAATACAAAGTATCGGCCATGCTGCGTCCTCTGAGAAACTACTATGAAGTACAAAAAAGGATTCAGGGTCAATCCTAGCCAAGTAGTGGCCGAGTGCAATGTCTTTGGTGGTGTTACTAGCAGCTCTCGATCCTTTGCCACGCCCCAAGAAGTTATCTGTATCGGCAATCTCCAACTGCAAATAAAAGCCATACTGAATGAGCATGAAATGTAAACCTACCAATGTGTAAAAGCAAATTCAAAATTATCTTACCACTTGATTTTCATCGTACTCCAATTTAAACGGATTCCATAAATTAATTGATGATGCTGTCTCATTGGTGTTAGTCAATTCTTTAACATATTCAGACTCCTCTCTTCCAAAATTGGAAATGCCAAGCTCGCTTTGAATGCGATCGAAGTCCTCATCAGTAATACTCAACTCCTTTTCAGCTTCTTTGGCCTTTTCAAAACAAAGAGAGAATGCCTCACCAGCATCAATAAACTTATCATCTAGAGTTTCTTTATCAAGTTTCAGAATCTCTTCCTTTGATTCATTTTCTGTGTCAATTATCCCATTAGCAGCATCAGATGCCTCTGCAATAATTGCAAGACAATAATCTTCCCTGAGATTAAAAAGTTTTTGAATATCTGATAGTAAAATGTACTCCTTGTCCTTGAAAGGTATACATGGCAGGGAAGGAACAATATGGTGAGAACTCTCATCAGGTTGAGGGTTTGTATCTCCTTGGCTCTCCTCAATGATAGTCTCAGCTTTGAAGTGAGCAACATCCAAATTCTCAGCAATGGAAGCCTCAAAATCTGTATCTACAACCTCCTCTGTTTCCCTTTCATCTGCCAGATCATCCAACATGCAAAAGCTGGCACTCTTTGCTCCTTCCAACTGTTGCTCCTTAGCTTTCATAGGGTATTTAACAAGGATGAATATAATAAAAGCAGCAGATTTTCTCATCATCTTGCAGTTTTTGGAATGAGTGCAGCAAAATATGTCTGTTGAATGAAACCTCTCCATAGAGTGGGCCCTGGACTTCCTAGTAAATACTGCCTTTTCATTTCCTGTTGACCCAATGGGAATATGGACATAGTCAATTGTGCCAACTTCAACAGAAGGACCTGCAAGAGTTTCAAACTCCAAAAAGTCATCCATAATATATTTTTCACAAGATTTCAGAACTTTGTCAAGTTCCCAATCAGGATTAAAAATATTTTTCACAACTCCATAGAATGAGAGATCCATTCCATTTTGAAGCATAAAATCAAGTAGCCTCTCTGATGGAGTGATATCAATGAGCTCTGATACTCCTTGACCTCTCACTACTGGCGTTCGCTTCCCTGGAGATGTACTTGGCTTTCTCACACTGGTGGCAGAGGATGGAGAGGAAAAAGAATGCATAGGCTGATCAGCTGTTGATGCACTTGACCCTTTTGAAAGCCTTCTTCTTTTACCAGTTCCTGAAGAAACCTTGGATTGTATGGGTTCAGACATGTTTCCAACTTCTGACGATACGGCGCGATAAGAGAGAAACGATTCAGACGGAAAGGCCCCCTCGCGCCGTATTGGTGATCCCAGTAAGAAGCGCAAGAGCCACAACAAAGGTGGTCACACGAGCTTCAAGAACGCTGAAAAAAGACTAGATCTACAGAACCTCCAAAACGAAGCGAAGAGAGGAAAGCGAAGAAAACCAACAGTCGCCCTCGCGCCGTATCAGCAATAGAAACAAAGGTCAGAAACCGAAAAAAGCCGTACAGATAAGAAACACACCCTTATGTAGGCGCGGATTATGCCACCTGGCAGTACCCGTTAGTGTCATACACGTGGCAGTAGCCGTTGGGCAACACGTGGCCGAAAACCACGTGGCGAACAAGTGGACCGGTCATTACTTGACACGTAGCATACGGACCATAAATGCAGATACGTGGCACAATCAGTATCGGACACGTGTCATGATTTACCTGGGTATATAAGTGGTCATTTGTCCGACGTGTACACTTTTCAATTCTCGAGCTCTTCGCTAGCAAAAAGAGGTGTGCCGATACGGAGCGAGGGCGTCCAAACGGTGAGCTCGTTTTCTCCTAATCGCACCGTATCATCTTCTCATCTCCGATACGGAGCGAGGGCGTGCAAACGGTGAGCTCGGTTTTTCCTAATCGCACCGTATCGTCTTTTGATCTCCGATACGGAGCGAGGGCGTGCAAACGGTGAGCTCGGTTTTTCCTAATCGCACCGTATCGTCTTCTGATCTCCGATACGGAGCGAGGGCGCGCAAACGTGGTGGTCGTTTTCTCCTAATCGAGCCATATCGTCTTCTGATCTCCGATACGGAGTGAGGGCGCGCAAACGTGGTGGTCGTTTTCTCCTAATCGCGCCGTATCATCTTCTCATCTCCGATACGGAGCGAGGGTGCGCAAACGTGGTGGTCGTTTTCTCCTAATCGTGCCGTATCGTCTTCTCATCTCCGATACGGAGCGAGGGCGCGCAAACGTGGTGGTCGTTTTCTCCTAATCGCGCCGTATCATCTTCTCATCTCCGATACGGAGCGAGGGCGCGCAAACGTGGTGGTCGTTTTCTCCTAATCGCGCCGTATCATCTTCTCATCTCCGATACGGAGCGAGGGCGCGCAAACGTGGTGGTCATTTTCTCCTAATCGCGCCGTATCATCTTCTCATCTCCGATACGGAGCGAGGGCGTTGTTCCATTCTGCTCGCTTTGTTCATATCGCGCCATATCGGAATTGCTCATTTCGTCACTTTCCTCGCCAGTTTGTCTTTCAGTTTGTCCTTCTGGTTGTTATTTTACCTTTTCTGGATGGCAAGGACAAAGCAAACTGCAAGAAGAGTGTATATAGATGGGAAGGACAGTGGGGGTAGAAGAAAGTTAAAATTTGATGAATCTAAGAGGGTAGAAGAAGCTGGTCCATCACAGGCTCCAGAGCATTTTACAACAAAAATCCCTCCTACACCAGGTGTTGTCCTTACATCTTCCATAAATGTTTCTTCACCTGAAGTTGAGGAAGCAAAGGATGAGGCTAACCCTGTGAAAGATTCATTCCCTACAATGGTACCTGAGCCCACATCTGCTGAAGCCATTGAACACCCCAAGCCACAGAAGAGGAAGAGGAAGTCCAAGTTCTTCTATATGCAAAGATGTTTCAGTGAGATCAGGAAAGCCCAGAGAGCTACACAGCATGTCATTCCAAAAGCTGCTTTTATAAGGGTGGTTAAAGAGATCTTTGATAGATTGTCTCAAGTGGCAACTGTCTCTGGTCTAAATAAGAAGTGGCAACTCTCAGCCATTCTTGCCTTGCAAGAGGCCGCAGAAGATTTTGCTATTGATTTCATGAACGACGCTTACATTGCTGCCGCCCATGCTCATAGGATCACCCTTATGAATAAAGATTTCAGCATCATTAGCAGAGTGAGGTATAGGTTTGACAAAGTCCTGAGGCCCTTGCCTTCCAATGATAAAAAAGCCTTTGAAATCCTTAACGTTCCCCCAAAATTGTCCAGGAAAGAGAAAAAGCTAAATGTTGAAGATGTTAGTGACCTTTACCCTACAAGGGGTGCCACCCAGCAAGAGGCTTTCTTGAGTGAAAAAAATCAGGAGGTGTTTGAAACTGAAGACGATGTTTACAAGAGGAAAGCCGCATCACTTGCTCCCGTCAACAGCGAGAGGATGGGCAAAGTGTATGGGCAGATTCTTGTGAATGTTGCTGGGGAATCTGAGGAGGAATATCTTAGTATATCTCCCGAGGACAAGCCCATGTTGGAAAAAAGGGATCTCCAACTATCTGACTCCGTGGTATTTTGTTGCATAAGGTAAGGTTTTTTGTTGCATAAGTTAAGTCTTTTCAATTATATTTTGGATGAAATTGGTATTGAATAGCTTTTGCTATTATCTGCAGGGCATTGGTGTCCTCTCTCACTCTCGATATCCGAAGAACCATATACATTGTTGATCCACTTCTCTCTGTGGGACTTTTTGCAAAATCTGGTTCTAATATTTCACCATTTTTTCGTAGCTTCGATAGTGTGAGAAATTACCACATCTTTTTCCCTTATGTAGAAAGGTATTTTTCTTTTACTGTAGAGGAGAATTTATGTTCATTTGCTTTCACCCTTCTACTCACCTCTTTTATGAATTTGCAGAGGGCATTGGAGTCTCATCTACATTAATTGTCTTTCAAGGGAAATTATCTTTATGAATTCTCTCAGCGGTGTTCACGGTCAAGCACGAATGTATGTTGGAAGAAAATTACTTACTTTGATTTCTTTTATAAATAATATTTTGAACTTACAAAGCTTCCTTTTGCAGTGCTGCTAGACTCGTTTCTACATTTTTGGATACAACATACGAGGATCTTGCTGATCCTCAAAGGCCGTATACTTTTCTTCTACAAGAAGTTCCATTGCAAAGCGATGCGCATTCTTGTGGATGGAGAGTTATCTCAAACATTTGCAGAACAGTGGATTCAAAGCTGTTACAAATAGAAGGAGTGAATGTAAGTTTATTTCATTTGATGTTTGTGTAACCCTTATCATGATGTCTTTTCACTAACTTATAACATTTATTCTTACAGTGTAGAGACTATCCTGAATCATATGTTTGGTGGATAAGGGAGAGATGCATCGAGCTGATTCTAGACAAAGCAATCACACCGTATGATCCTGACTCCCCTCTTCCTCCCAAAACTTCAATGGCAAAGGGCACAAGCAAGGGAAAGGTCAAGGGAAAGGGTAAGGACAATGGCAATGGTAAAGACAAGGGCAAGGGAAAAGGCAATGGGACCACTGCTGCAGAGTCTAAGAAAAAAGGAATGCCAGTGCTCTCTCCTCTTAAATTTGATCCATCCCCTCTTAAGCCCCAAGAAAGGAGACTACCTGTAAAGGCCAAATTTTTTCAACAATCAAAGAAAGACCCTGTGAGGAAAAATATCTTTGAAGAAATCGATAAAGAATGAAAATAGCAAACATAAGCATACACGAGCCATTTTATTTTGGCTTTGTACATTTTTATGCAATTTTTGTACCTCATTGTGTAATGAAAATTTTCACTTGTAAATCAAATGTAATGTACATTTTATACACGAGCCTTATTATTTTGGCCTTGTACATTTTCATGCAATTTTTGTACCTCATTGTGTAATGAAAATTTTCACTTGTAAATCGGATGCAATGTACATTTTATTTATACACATTCGAAAGGCGACTTGCTTCACGATAGCTTATGAAGTTCCCATTAAAAAATATCTTGAGGACAGTCTGTTAAGATAAATTCCTGCCAAGTTTTCATTCTTAAGGTCCCAAACTCACAATTGTGGGAGACAAACAACTCGTACAAAAGAAAGAGCGCTCGGCTCTTTTACCAATTGTTACACCATTCACTTTGAACTTATATCTAGGGGATGTATTGTCTAGCAATTCCAAGGTATCCCTCACATATTTCAGACTCCAATTGGAAGTAACACTCACCTTCTTTACTTCTTCATGCGGAAAAACGTGCACCACAAGTTTATATGTTGTGTTCTCTATATCAGAATCCAAGGGAACCCAAATACCCAATCTTCGTTTGTATCGCCTGTAATCAAAGGCCAAAGCAAGATTTTGGCGAGGGATACTGTAAGCCAAAGCCAAGGATTGAGGGCATGCACTGCACCTCAAGATATCACCTTTATGATCGCACTCTCTAGATTTCCAATGCGTCCCTATAGTGTTGTCCAAATCCTCTTCCGAAAAGTTTCTACTTAACCAGGATACCTTCGTTCTTTGTAAATTTGCTGTTTTGAAGCAAGCGACGAAGATATGGAGGGGTACAAACCATGATAAACGTATTCTTCGTGAGATCCTTCCAGCTGTCATGGACTTTTTAATATCCTGAGATATTTTGAATTTGAAACTCTGCACTGTTACCTTGTCAGGAATCTCCCAATTTAGAGATGAAAGACTTGGCAATGGCAAATCTTCGATATTCCCATACCTATCCGCTTTAGAGGGAACCACATACTGTGCATAATATATAAAAACCTTGCATTCACTATAAAAAGACACAGTTTGATCGGCATAAATAATGTCTGCCAATACCTTATGAATGGCATGGAAAGTCCCACTTAGGCTTTCCACAGGTTGCCATTCAATACTTGTTGACGGAAAGATATCTACAATGACGAACCGTTTGTTAGAACTTGCATAAATGGAAAATATTTATATACGTTATTCAACTTATAACTTACAATGTGTTTGTTGGGGAACACGTTCGTTTGGAGGCAAGTGCATATCCTTGACCATGTAAACATGTTGCACCTTGACAAACCAGCCTTCGGGCATAATTTTGAAGGCAATGATACGCCTCTTCCAGTGATGTTTTATATCTTCTCATTTTCTTCTTTTCACCTTATGGGAGCCCTTGCAAGATGGCAGCATGCTAACCTAATCATTTACAGCAAAGGTTTTGGGCTCAAAATTTCCATCTACTCCCTGGCTATAGACTGTGCAAGAGTGTATTAAACGAGAAGGGCGCCTGGAGGAAGCCATGAAAAGAATGAAAGCGCAGAGAAAGAAGCTCAAAGAGGGGTGAATGAACTAAAAAGTAGCGCCAAGAACCCAAATGAGTATGTATTGGGCGCCAAAAACAATATTGAAAGATCTCCCGACTTTCAAAAAACTCATTATTAATTTCATCACATCTCTGTCATGTATTTTGTCAGATTTGTAAGTAAATAACGTCTTTGGGACTCCAAAACATGTCAGACTTTAGGGGTTTTGGCTAAAAAAGAAGAGAGAATCACGAAATGGACTCCACTATCTCTAAAAAAGAGGAGACAAGAATACCATATTCTTGCACACGTGGCGAACTCTCTTTGGCCCTTTCCTTAATCCCGTGATTAACAAAAGTGCATTTTTTGAAGCGTTTTTGGCCCTAATGTTGCAACCAGACTGAATGTTTCTTCATAATCAATGCCATATGTTTGTGCATACCCCTTTACTAATCTTGCCTTGTATATGTTCACAGAACCATCTGCATTGTGCTTCACCTTATAAACACACTTACAACCAATTGCATTCTTATCTTTAGGCAAAGATACCAATTCCCATGTAGCATTTGCTTCCAAGGAATCCATTTCTTCATCCATGGCTTTTTCCCATTTTTCTTTTCCCATGGCTTGCTCAAAAGAAGTGGGTTCTGGTTCCTATATCACTTTGACTATATAGGCATAGTGAATGGCTGTAAATCCATCATATTTCAGCCTATCCATAGGATACCTAGCTCTGATAGACCTACGCAAAGTAGGTTCACTCCCAGGTGCTCTCAAAACATCCCTAGTCTTCCTTACTCCAGGTATAAAAATAGAAGAAATACCCAACTCATCATCAATGCTCTGTTCTGAGCCACTGGATTCACCATCCACATAAGAGTGACCTGCATTCACATCAAACATGGGTTGATCTACCTTCTCTTTTCCTTTTTGTGAAACCTACATACCACTATCTGCATTGCTTTGAGAAGATTCTCCTGATCTCAATCTGCCTATCCATGGCGAAGAATGTGAACCACTGCTAGAGGACACTCCAGGTCCACTAATATCTTGTGACTGCTCTGCTGTGAATTATGTGCAGCATTACCATTTTGTGCATCTACACTATCAATCACATTTACTAGTTTATACCAGCTACTCATCTCATCAAAAACAACATCTTTGCTCACTGTAAACTTACGAGTAGAAGGGTTATAACATCTATACCCTTTCTACTGTCTACAGAGAGTAACCAATAAAGATGCACTTCTCAGCTTTTGGATCCAACTGGGATCTCAACTCATCTGGCACATGAACATAGGCAATGCAACCAAAAATTTTCAAATGAGAAAATTTTTTGGTTTCCTACCAGTATACCTCTCCTCTGGAGTCATGCCATGTATTGCTGCAGTGGGAGTCCTGTTCATTATGTAGACTGTTGTAGCAACTGCTTCATCCCAGTAAAAATCTGGCAGGTCTTTTTCATTGAGCATGGCACGAGATACCTCTCCAATATGCATGTTTTTTCTTTCTACAATTTCATTTTGTTGTGGGGGTATGACTACATGAATATTGCTACTTTATGCCATGCTCTTGCAAGAACCTTGCAAACTCATTTGAGAGGTACTCTCCCCCTCCATCTGACCTTAGGCATTTTATTTGCAGGCCTGTTTCTTTTTCAACCATAGCTTTAGGAGTTTTGAAATGCCCAAAAACTTCACTTTTCTTTTTCATAAAATACACCCAAAATTTTCTGCTATAGTCATCAATAAAAGTGACAAAATAATGACAGCCTCCAAGAGATGCAGCTTTAGTAGTCCACACATCAGAGTGGATTAATTCCAATGGCTTCTTACTCTCTTGAACATGTCTAGGAAATGGTTTCCTTGCCCGTTTTCCAAATTGATAGGCTTCACATACCTTATGCATTTCTGCAACCTTGAATTTAGACAATCCTACAACAATATTTTGGGCTTGCATTGATTTAAGTCGCTGTACATTAACATGACCAATGCGTTTATGCCAGATATCAATATCTGCAACTACACGATCCCATGTGCAAACATTGATGCACTCAATTCAGGCATGTCTGCATCCAATGTAAACATTTTGCCCTTCTTCTTTCCTTTTGCTATCAAGCGACCTTTATTTTTCATATCCTCAACAAAGCATCCATGAGGATTAAATCTGACCTGCAAGCCCTACTCAACCATTTGACCAACAGAAACTAGGTTCTTGGTGATATTCGGGACATGAAATACATCCAACATGTATTTCTTTTTCCCATCCTACATAAACAAAGGAATTTTTCCAATCTGCACAATAGGATGTGCAGTATCATCACCAGTCTCCACAAATCCTGGTTTTTCCATTTTCCTTGCATCCTACATCCATTTTGCATGACCTGTCATGTGGTTTGATGCACCTAAGAAAACATACCACACATCGTTGCTTTCTTCTACACTTGTCACAGAATTGGTCATGTGCTGCACCATAAAAAAATCCTCATTTCTGTCATCACCCTATCTACTAGAAGATGCATAATTCCCTTGTTGCAATTTTCCATTCATGATGTCATTCTGCTTTTTATAGCAGTCTTTAGCCATATGACCCATTTTACCATAGTAGTAGCATTCAACATTGATGTTTGCATTTTGCCCTCTTTGCCATCCACCACGACCTCTTTGGCTACCCCTGCCTCTAGAGTTACCACGTCCTCCTCCATAGGACTGGTTTTCTTGAGTTTGTTGCATATTTTGATTTCTATCACGACCTCCAGATCGGCCTCCTCTACCTCTGCCTCTACCTCTTTCAGCATTTGAGTAGAAGACAACTTCTTTTGAAGTTCCTCCTGAAGAAGATGCACCACCATTTCTTTGCTCCTCAGAAATTAGAAGAGAAATCGACTCCTCAAAATCAGGAAATCTTTCATGGACAGAAATGAATTTTCGAAACTGTGCATAATCCTTTCCTAGACCATTCAAGGTCACAGAAACTAAATCATCATCTTCCACTGGCGACACAATGGAAGCAAGTGCATCTGCAATCTTCTTTACCTTCATGTGGTAGTCATTGATGCTCATACTTTCTCTTTGCACATTGTGCAACTCTTGCTTGAGCTGCATTTTCCTGGCTTGCGTATTTGTGCTATACATTTTTGACAAAGTATCCCATGCCTCTTTTGGCGTACTTGCATCCTGAATATGCACAATCATAGAGTCTGAAATACTGATAGATAGCTAGTACATAACTTTTCTGGCTCTCTCATGCCATCCTTTAAATGCTTGCATTTGCTGTTGATTGGGAACATAAGGAAGAACTAGTTCTTCTTCATTTCCTACAAAAAATTCCCAATATTCTTTTCCCATAAGGAAATTCATCATTCTAAACTTTCATGCTTGGAAGTTGTTATTGTCAAGCTTTTCAGTGACAATCTGTGAAAGAGAATCAAACGCCATTACAGAACACTGCAACAAACACATCTGCAGCCTCACAAGGGCAAATCTGCAAAACAAACGAAAGTGGTATTTGACCACACAGTCACTTCCTAGTGACGATTTTGCATCAACATGCAACAAGGATGATTCTGTAACTCCCAATGTCTCTGCGCACAGGCATACGATGCAATTTCTACGGTAACTTTTCACTGACCTGTAGAACAATGGTCACACAGCAAAAAACAGGGCCTTTTCCTGAGTGCGTGCGAAAAACTTCCGCCTCCAAAATAGGCCCCGAAATGGCCTCGAATAAAAAAAACAGGGCAACCAAGGGCCAAAGCCCTGTCCCACAGCATATACTGCCCTGTTGCTACACCGCGAAGGGCATCTCAATCTGAGACAATGCACTCTTGCACTTTTCGACTGTGCTACCTGCAGAGACTTGCTCCCAAAACTCAAAAAATGAAAGCAACACTGGTCCTCTTACAAGAACACCGCGAACTTGGTTTGCTTTCTTGAGATCCTTACCACGAACCAGGCTCTAATACCATGTCAATATTGTGGGAGAGAAGGAAGGAGTCTCACTTGTAGCTTTCTCACTTACACAATGGGGGAATACACACAAAGGTGGAGGCTGAAAACAGTTTTCTTCTTCTTAGTTGTGTAAGCCAAAAAGAACTCTAGTATAGAGAAATAGAAGAACCCTATATATGGGTCTCAAACCAAACTCAACTAACTAAGGTGGCATACTAACTAAGCCACGAACTAGAGTAGATAAGGATAGCTATCATTTAGCTATTATTCATGGGCGATGTACCAACCGCATCTGCAGCTAACAAGTCGATGACATAAATGCACAACAGTCACCCTGGCATATCACGAGTGAAGCTCGATATCTCAACATATCATTCAGGAGAAGATTTGGGAAAATTCATTTCTCATATGAAGGGACTTATGGCACAGCTTGCCTCTATACAAGCTCCAATACATGAAGAAGATGCTATTGTTATTCTCCTAAAAGTTGTAAAACATGTGTTTCCTACTCTTGTAACCACTCTCACCAATATTCCAGATCCTACTTTGGCAAGTACCATTCAATCCTATTTGGATGAAGAAAAAAGGAACCACAAGGAAAGAAGCAACAGTCTGGCAACTTCAAATTCCCGTGATCAAGTATTGGTTCTTACAGTTCTCACTAGATGTTCTTTCTGTAAGAAAGAAGGACATCTTGTAAACAACTGCTGGAAGAAGTATCCCGAGAAGATGAAATGTAACAAGTGCAAGAAGACAGGGCATATCACTAGTAAATGCCCCAACACTCCTGAAATACCCAAAGAATTGGTGGCCAACTATGCCTCCAATCCATCTGAAGATCGACTATTTTGACTACTTAAATCATCTACCTAAAGCAACCTTGTAAGCCGGATTTATAAAGGCATCCTAAAAAGGGGGGGAACCTCTTACATGCTTTGTGATCCAATGCCACCCTGGCATTGGGGGGGGTGTTAGAAGGTAGGCATAGGAATCCACTATAAGCAAGGGAGTATAAGGGCAGATGAGTGTGAATAGCCCTAGGGGCAGGGGAAACCCTAACCCTAGCTTGGCAAAGGCTATATAAACAGCCTATGGGTCACTATCAAGTGTGGGAGAGTGTACCCAAGTTGTACTCTAAGCAACTCAGTAAGCAAGATTTCATTCTTGTACTTTGAGCTCTCTTCTCCCTCTTGTGCACACATTCCAATGCTGCAACTCAGGTTTTCAACAAGTTCTAGTAACATTGTTCTGCTGACCTGCTAGGCGGCTGATCTAGGAGGTCCTGTTAGTGTGAGGCAGTTAGAGAAGCCTACTAAAAATATCCAAAAGGAAAAACCCTAAATATCTAAAAGAAAATATATGAATATATGGAGGTGTATAAAAAGGTGTTCTAACCCCTAAAACAATACAATAGAAAAGAAAGAAAAATCTTTGAGCAGTTGTTCATTACCTTGGGAAGGCCTGGTAGGTTCCTGGGGACGAGACAAGACCCAATGCCGATGCCTTGTCTTCCTAGGGGTGGCAACTAGTTGAAAAGCAAAGGAATAAGAATAAGAGAAGGTTGGAGAAAAAATAAAAGTGAGCATTAGAAAAGGATTTAGTGTTGCCTCGCGAGGGCTTGGTAGGTTCTGGGGTACTGAGACAAGACTTGAGGTCGATGCCTTGCTCTCCTTAGGTCACTACGCTCAGCCCCCTCCTTTTTACATGCCTGAATATGGAAAATAAAGGCCTAAAAGGGCAATGTGCTAAAAGAAAATATTTCTTGATCAGGCTATAAGAGTCATCGCCTCATAGGAGCTCCTAGTTGAGTTGTCCTCAGTTATAAAGGTAGTTTAGACCACCACTTAAGATGACCTCTTTGATAGTTCTTTTAGCTTGGCCGTGTTGGAGCAGCACGTTAGTGACTAGCTTTGGCCTCTTATCAGTTTGTGCTAGGCCTACTCCTTGTGGATTTCATGCCTTGGTTTTGTCAAGGGGTAGGGTGAGAGCTGTGATGTGTTTTGTTGTGTATCTATTTTGTATCAGCTTAATGCTCTTTGTGGTTGTGTTTATGTGTAGATTCGTGGATTCGACGGGCTGAGTTGCCCTATCCCGTGGTTGCCAATGAGAGCTGGATTTTAGGACCCGATTTGGAACAGTTCTTGAAACGTTAAAGCTTGTTTTGGAGCCGAAAAGTGCCCAAGAGGCGTTAAAGAGCCAATTTTCATGAAAAATCAAATGGTGACGGATGGCCAAGCTAGAGTTTTCCTAGATGCATTTCAACATCACAAATCCAACACAAGTCTCGATTTGTCAATCGAAGGTTGTTTGACCCTCTATTTAATCCCCACAAGGTTCAACTTTATAAAGCAGCTACTGGATCGGGAAGCTGTAAAGTGTGTGGGAGAAGCCAACTTGATGGAGTTCGATGTCACGAAGCCGCCTGTCTAGTCAAATTGCAAATTGGAGTTTGTTTGGGTCTTCAAAATTGACAATCCACTTGAGAGACAGTGTGAACACAAAAAGATGAACCGGTTATTTTAATGTTTTAAACCTTAGGCTTAGTAAAAGCCTTGAAACTAATGCAAAAACTATTGAATAGAGGGAAGCGTCATTGTGCCTCCTCATTTTTGCTTGATGCCTCTCCGATTCAAACCCGTTTAGAGAGAGAAAGGGAGATTCTCGATCAGGGCAGGGAGAGGAACAGGATGGCTACAAGCTTGCACATTTTGATGAAGGATTTAAAAATCTCATTTTTAGTCTTTCTCTCTCCTCCCTCTCTCTCCCCTTAAGGGGCAGTTCATGCCCATAAAAAAGAAGAGAAAAAGTTGAAGGATGCTTGTTTGGTATGGTACCGGATTACTCTTGGATCGATGGAGGGCTAGATTGACTATTTGGAGGTGGACTGAGCCTTGAATGAGGTTTGATCTATAGTCCCGCATCAAATTTTAAAACCCGCAAAGAAGGAAAAAAATCGATAATTCTATTTTACAAAGGAAAATTGCTTGTTTTTTATATTTGATTGAGCCAATGTTGTTATTGTGGAAAAATTGGTAGACATGTTGTTTACTATTTGTTCTATGTTTGCATGATGAAAAAATAAGAAAAAATAAAGTCAAAATGCTGGAAAAAATTTTAAAAAACTCATAAAAACACTGTTTTTATGAGGAAAATGGGATTTTTGGTGTTTTTGGGTGGGATAAACTAATACACATGGGATAAAATGCTAATAAAATCTACATTTTTTATGTTCTAAGAATCAAGAGCCACAACTCTGAAAATATATCAAATTTTTATTGGAAAAATAGAGAAAATGGAGGAAAATAAGAGGAAAAAAAAGAATATGCCTTAGAAAAATATGAAAAAATATAATAAGTGGTTGTGCATGTATGGTAGGACAAAGCACGAGGTTTTGCCTCAATTTGCCCTATTTTTTTGTCATAGTGTGTGATTTATTGCTTTTTATACACTAAACCATGACAAAACAACCTCAATTTGCCCTATTTTTTTGTCACAGTGTGATTTATTGCTTTTTATACACTAAACCATGACAAAACAACCTCTATACACCTATGCAATGAAGCAAAACTTAAACGGTGAGGGGGAGTAGGATTTTGTGCAACAGTTTGAGGGTTAAAATAATACAAATTAAAATTGTGTTTTCTATGCATAGCATTTAGGAAATGACCTATTTGGAAATTAGGGATCTAGTAGCACAAGGTTTGCCTTGGTGCTAGATTCTTACAACAAAGTATATACGTATTAGTTGGATTTCATGGAAAGATTATTTGCGTAGTAGCACATAGGCTGATTTTGAAACATAATTGTTTGTGCACGATGGGACATCCACTATTGCATTGATCATAAATGTGGTATCAACTCCTGGATATGCATAGCAATTATTTGAATTATAGTTGACCCATGCTTGAGAGGGTGAGATTTCCCTTGTCGTAGGTTAGCTGTTCGTTTCTTGGGGGAGATTATTAGTGAGGAAACATGGTATCTCCTGGATCTCACTGAAAAAGAGAGGAGTCTTGTGCGAATGTGTTTATATGTAAAAGCAGCGCATCGAGGGGCCAATCCCCAAGATGTAGGAGAGTTGCAGTGGGGTCATGGCAATCAGCCGATGGGGTGCCTCCTATGTCTGTGATACGTGGCACTTATTGCCAATATGTGTGGGATACCCCTTTGAGGGGTTTTGGGCAAGGTGGTTGGACTCTTATTCAGCTACAAACACAATATTAGATGTATCTAGTGTGCATTTAGTTATTACAGATGCTCCTGGCCTGCAAGGCCATGTGGTGGTGGAGGTGTTTGTTGTGTGCATGAGGTCCAACTAGTGCCATAGCCAATGATGGTCCATTTTTGGTCCCATCAAATTGCCAACCTTTTCCTTTTTCCCTAACTCAAGCTGGCCTTTGTGTTAATGCACTTGAGCTTATTTCACTCACTCTTTGACTTTTCCCACAACTTCTAATTGGTGTTTTGGTTTGGGGTATTCTCCAACCTTGGCACTTCCCTTTTCCACTATTTTAGGAGCATATGTTTTTGCCTCCATGTCTGTAACCTATTTCCCTTTGGTCAATGTGGTGGCACTATTAGTTTTGAGTGTTACCTTGGCATTTGCCCTCTTTCTTCTCCTCCTCCGGCTCTTTTTTCCATCAGATATTGCATCTAAGCTGCTAGGTCTAGGTAATAAGATACTGGTCCACTTGTTTGAGATTGGGTCATGACATTTAGTGGGATTGGTGTGGCTTCAGCATCAAGTGTTTGGACATTAAAGAGTCCAAGTGGTACTGATGGCACAATTGTCATACTAGTGAAGGATTTTCATCTGGGAAATCAACGTACAAATGTGTAATACTGCACTCTAGACATCTTAAGTCATTGTTTGCTTGCTTATTTTCACAGCAATGAGATGAAATGTGCCCTAGATGTCCACAAGTCCTACATGCTAGTAGCTCTTATTTTGGCCCCCCTCCTAGACCTCTACCTCTTCCCCTACCTAAATCCATAATCGATAATGGTCTAAATTCCATTAATATAGAATTACCCTCCTCATCATAGAAGACATAGGGATTCACTTACACTTTGTCCTCCAACGGCTCCTCTACAAAGTGTATTTGAGCATCAGTTGGTAGATGGGTCACCATGGGTCTAGGTAGCCTAGGGATTCTTGTGGGGTTGATGTCAATCCTAAAAATAGCTAGCTTTGAGTCATTGGACATTGGTAGAGCTAATGGAGCTCCTCTTCCAAAATTGGGCTATCTATTCCCTAGATAGCAAGATTGAGTATAGGTTTGTGGATATGAAAGCCTTCTTGGAAATTGGCAGTGCATTGCATCATGTCCAAATCTACCATAGTTAGTACAAGGCCATGATCTAGGGTTGAGACGTTTAGTTGGAAGATGATTCCCACCACAATGCACACACTGGGATTGCATTGGCCTTCTCAACATCTCTTGTAGCTTGGCCAACTTTAACTTCAAGTCAGCTATTTCTTGGTTTTGGTTTATGTTTTCTCCCTTATCTTGCATGCTATGGCTTGATCTCTCACTAAGGGTTGAGGTTCTCTCATTGTTCCTAAAGGTGGTTGTCTTGTGGTGTGGCTCTTAAGCTTCTCTCTCTCACAACAGTAACAAGCCTCCATGCATATTGCCTCTTCAAGGACCCTAGCTAACACATCCCTTTTGGAATTCGAGTTACTAGTTAAGGCCTTATAGAGTTCTTCGTTTTGGATTCCATTAACAAGCATGGTGGACATTGCTCTCTCATTGGGTTGCTCTATCATTCACTGGAATCCTCTTGTAGAGACTTCTTACATGAGTGACATAGTCTCAGATTTTCTCCTTATCTTTTTGGCTCACATTCATCAACCTAACAATGAGATTTTTTTAGTATCTATCTTCAAAAAATCTCTTAATGGAAAGATCCTTTAGGCTATTGAAGTGGTTGCACTCAATGTTGTCTAGGCTAGTAAACCAAGTTCATCCCTTGTCTCCTAGTAGAGTCCAAAAGCTTATGCACACCGAGTGGGATCCACAAGGCTATTTGCCTTGCACACCTTCTCAAACTACTCAATAAAGTTGTAAGAATTGTTACTTGCTTGATACTTCTTAAGTTGCTTTGCAACTATAGGTATCTTAATTTGTCGTCTAACACTTGGGGTGATTCCCAGTCCAGCTAGCAATGAAGTTACTACGGATGCTCCACTTTACTTATAGAGTGAATTCGAGTGTTGTTGAGCTCTATGGTCATAGTTGTAGGTCTAGGATCCATCTGGGGTTCCCTAATAATTAGCTCATAGCCTTTGCTATGTTTGGGGGGTTTGGATGGTCCCTAAAAATGTGTTCTCATTTAGGTTGTCTGGAAATTTGAACATCCGAGTTGCAAGTTTTTATCTGTTTGGGTCCCAGGCTTAGTTGTTTGAGTGGTCAATTTGGATTTTTTGAGTGGCAAAGTCTGGACTTGGACAGGGGTGCCTACTCTCCAACTCCGAGTGGACAATTGGGTTGTTCAAGGGCCATCTAAGTGAGAGCTATTTGAATGGACCAACTCAATCATCCGATTGGAACGTTCGAGTCCAAGGGCAAGAGTTTTTTGAGAGGACAAAAGTCATTTGGGAATTTGAGGGGCTGGTTATTAGGGATCTCGACCGTCTGAGGCCTAGGATGCAGTGTCTCGCTGGTGGAAAAACACACCGAATGATTTAAAAAATGAGACAAATGACTCAATAAATTCCAAGTGCACCCAGTTATGATCCTGTCTTTATTCTTCAATTAGCAAGGAAGGTTCTAAGCACACCTAGAGTCATCGAGAGTTATGATACGATGGATTTCTGTTGCTATTGCTCTCTCCTGACGACATGCTACTCTCTCTCTCCATCTCTCACATACTAAAATGAGCTATTCCCCTCCTTTCACCTCTTTTAATGCTCTCTCTTTCTTTCCTTACTCTTTGTTTTCCTTCTAAGGTATTCAAAATCTCTTTTCTTTTCTTTTCCTACTTTTTGGTTGTTATAGAAACTTATATTTTCTTTCTTTTTCCTTATTTCCTCAAACTTAATCACGCTACTAATGAAAAACACCAACCGCAGATCTAACTAACGTTCCTAAATCTTCCAAAACCTAGAGTATGTGGCAAAGGAGATCTAATACCTTCAAACTCCCTCACTTTTTACCTACACCAAGCATTGTTTCGGAGATAAACTCCTACTCCATCACTCAATTTGGAGCATGCAAGCACTCAAGATTGAACTCATGGTCCCAACAATGGAATCAAAAGGACGTCACGATCATTAGCAATTGCCAAGACTCTACGGACCACTTATCATGTCAAGCATTTCATTTCAAGCAAGTGGCAATGGCTATCTCTCACATAGTCGTGTATGCTCTCACACAAGGATGTGGTGAGCTTATGATTGAATATGATCATTGTAGTCGTCTACCTCAAATCCTTCAATGGCTCCAAGATTCAAGGCACTAGCTCAAGCAAGCTCCATCTCCATGTTCCAAGCTCCAACCTTCATAGTCGCATGTGTGAGAAAAGAAAAGAGAAGAAGGAGAAGATGAGAAGAGGATAAGAAGAGCTTCTCCACGGTCACTCACTCTCACCTACTCCCTCTCTCCCTCTCTCTTGCACAAGTAGAAAGCAAGAACAAGAACAATAAGAGATCTAGTTGCACACATACCAAGAATGAGCTTATCCATTAACCTTTTGGATTTTATACATGCCCTTCTCCCCTTGGGTACCTAACCCATTTCCATGACCAGCTATCTAGCCTTGGTCCTCTTTTCCACTATTTTTCTATTCTTTTCTATTCTCATGGCTCCTTTACATGAGCGTTTTCATTTTCAACTTGTACAGGAGGGAGTTTGGTGCTCTTATACAAAGGACTAGAATGCACTTTATCTCTTGTATATCTTGTTCTTGATTTTTAAAAAATTTCCATGAATCTTAGTCTTTTTCTATCAGGTTGTCTTTTTATGCTCCTTCTTAAACCTTCTTTGCACCTTGTGTTGTTTTGAGGGTTAACAGATGACTAGCACCACAAGACTTGATTCTATCTTTTTGGTAAAGAGATTGTGATTACCCTTGCCAACTATAAATCCAAGACTCTGCAAGTAACTACTAATGTGTACATGCCAGGGTCTAAGAGCTTGTTTCATCCCATAAAGAGCTTTTTGTAGCTTGCATATAGAATTTGGATACAGCGGGTGTACATACCTTCAAGTGGATCCATAAAAACTTCTTCTTCCAAGCTACCATTCAGGAATGCATTCTTCACATCCATTTGTTGTAATTTTCAGCCCTTTTTTGCAACAATTAAAAGCCTAGTGGAAAAGCATAGGGGGTGTGCAACTTAAGTGGAGAACCCTAATCCTAACCCTAAAGTGTACAATGTGTAAAACTGAATGGAGGGCTCATTCTTGTTTGTGCCAACTTTGAGACTCTACTCTTCTCTCTTCTTATCTCACATTTTTTGATGCACCATTGCTTGAGAGGGAGGGAGACATTATGAGAGTATGTTTGAGTGAGAGACTAGTGAGAGTGATGCTTATTATCGACCCGAGTAGTTCACTATATGTATAGCCTCTATATCAAGTGTGTTCAAGGCCTATTTATAAATATCCTTATCTATGAATTTTTTCTTAATAAAACATAACCCTTTTCTATTCAATCTATAAGTAACCCCTTTATATGGGACCCTTCTATATGTAAAAAATGTGTAAAAATGGTATTTTTAAAATCCCTTATGTTGAACTCACGTGATACATACATATATTTATGATGACTGATCTCCTTGGGATTATCGATTATTTATTTCCTTCTATTCTTTTCATCTTTCTCCCATATCTTGAAGGGTAAGGAGCAGAGAGAGAGAGAGAGAGAGAGAGAGAGAGAGAGAGAGAGAGAGAGAGAGAGAGAGAGAGAGAGAGAGAGTGTGTGTGTGTGCATATGAGGGACCTTTGAGGAAAGATCTTCTCCATAATTTTTTTCATTCTCTCAATACTTGAGCCTCAAGGAGAGGTGTTAAAGGAGTGCGGAGACATCTTGGAGTAAAAAATATGAATCTTGAGACCATCAATGAAACTTTGATGCTTTTGGAATACAACTTGATGAAGGGAAGTAGGAAAATATACTACATCTCTCAATCCTTTTGGTTTCTTATTTGCATCAGGAGTGTGAGAGGAAACTAAATGCCAAAGCCTAAAAGAGTGTCAACATGTGCAACTGGCCTTTGTTGATGATGTTAGGAGTAGAGCATAGTAGCTAGAGTGGGAGAATGGTTTCCTCTAGGCCCATGCAGCTAGAGCAAAGAACCAAAATGGTGGGATCCCACTCTCCCTCGAGATCATTGAAAAACTATAGTGTGACTATGAAGCAAAGTGGCTCGATAGATGGGACAAGCTTTGACTAGAGCTATGGGCCACCATGACCAACCCTTGCTTCTAGCTTCTAGCTCTCCGCCACAAACTGGATGAGCTAGACTTTGATGCCCAAACTACTCCCCCTAGCCATCCCCAACCCATTGGGACCATAGCTGATCAACTTGCTACTATTGGCTCAAGTGTATTAGAAGATGATGTGATTGCTGTTGCAGTAAACGAGAGGATGTGCCAACTTTGCGAATGGGAGCCGGAGAGCAATTACAGACCTTTTCAGTATGGGATCAGAGCCAATCCCAGCCACATCCACCCCTCCAAAGAGCAATTACAGACCACAACGAAGAGAGCCGCTCTAAATAGAAACCACAACAACAAAGAATGGGTTGCACTACATTCTTTTAAGCATGGGTGCCAGGAAGAGACGGAGATCGGAAACCTTTTACCAAGTAAGCTGAAAGCTGGACACTGTATAATTTCCCTCAAATATGCAAATTCTCAGTATCAAATTCCATTGCCGAGCATTGAGAAACTTGCATTGCATAAACTCTTGTAACAACAATCCAAAAGACTGGAACTGAGATGGCCAATGTACTATAGCGATACTAGAAAACACAGCTGACCCATCATTTTCTGCAAAGCTGTGTGCTCTGACCATGGTACTGAATGATAGAACAACATCCTCTGTAAGGACATGTGAGACATCAATGTCATCCAAGGCAAATAAACCAATAAGGACATGTGGGCAATCAACGAGGACGTGTGGGCAATCAATGCCATGCAAGGTAACGAAATCAGGAGAGCCTAGGCATCTCTCTCCACAAGATGGAAATTGGACTAAGGAAAGTCGAACGCTTTTGTAAATACTTTCCAACAAACCTTGGAAGCACCAAATCCTGTCACCAAGAATATGCACAGACCAGTCAAGATCTCTGAGACCAACAAGGCCTCCATTTGAGGTGAATGGTTTCATGTTTTCCTTTACAGCATCAAAGACAGCCATTCCCTCCATTTCTGCGATGTCTGCCAAGCACCATGGTCCTGCTTGGAGAGTACTGCAAGCATTGCACACAGATTCCAGAGTGTGAGTGTAGCATTCCATGTCCATTGGAAGGCTGCTTATCACCTTCTCAATAAGCTCCATTAGAAGAAGACCACATCAATCTGGATCCAAGAGAGTTCTGCGAGAACAAGACTAACAATCAAATGAGCTATGCTGCCATCTCTTATGCTGAGAACCGTCAGCACCACCCTCACAGAAACCTGACGATGGTGCCTCGCAATCTGATCAGACAAAGCCACGTCTTCGATCACAGAAACCAAACAAAGTCATCACAATCCTTTGCAAGTTCAAAATATGAACAGCCCAATGGCCATCCACACACCCAAAGATTCATCTGCAAAGTTTCTATGTCAAAGAGTCCATAGTATGTCAACAATGCACCTCTTGAGTCTGCTCCCTCCCGCTTTCACTTGGCATCAGGCTTCATGGCCAAGTTCAAACTCTCGCCTTGTCTTTTGGACCCAATTGCCCACACTTGAGATCCTTGGAGATTGGCCACCTATGGAACAAGCAAAAATGGCCAAGCATCCCCTATCCATTGGTGAAGGAAAACAAGTTGCCATGAAGGAGCTTGACAGAACCTTGAGTGAGGAATATATATCACCCCAACCGCCAACCCTAAACTTCTCTATAGTACCAGCTCCATTGATCCAAAGTGGAAACTCATGGTGGAGCATTACCAGGCATTGGAACAACATAATAATAAAGAAAATAGGCTAATCTAAATGCTTCAACAGGTGGGTTTGGAACTGAATCAAGACTAGAGGGTGGAATCTGATCTTCTTTGGCAACATCCCAAAGGAATAACACATTAGAGTAGTCTAGGAGATGAAGAAATATGGCATTCCTTGTCTAGGCTAAGAATCAACAAACCCACACCCTATTAAAAAAAGCACTGTCAGAGTGCCCACCTTTGGCCCATATGGTAGAGTTGAGAGGGAACCATGACTAGATGGAAAAGAGGAATCCCTCAATCTTGATAACCCAAGCGAGGATCGAGGCAATGATCCTAATCCCAATGATCCACTCTTTGAAAACCCCTATGTTTCCACCTCTAATATCATGAAGTTAGCTAATATCACCCAACTCTAGGGCGGGTGAAGCTCATCTACCACAATCTCCTATAGCCTCCCCTCTAAAATCCCATGGATCTTTGACTACAGTAGCACCATCTACATTATAACCCACTCCTACAACTTTGCCATCCACCTTTGAGCCCGACCACACCTCATCACCTGCTAGCCTCCCACCAAATCCAAACCCATCTCACCCCTTAGTACCTCCAATTCAACCTTGGAACCTTATCACCCCACTTGCACCCCCTGAACTAGATTTAGGATGCTGATGTGCCCAACATAGAGGATGATGATGACATCAGTGAACACCATGTTGGGGAATATAGGAATTTTCCATAGGCTTGGGACATGTGGTCAAATCTTTGGATTTGTCATAACTTGAACATTATAACTCCAAATTGAGCACTCTATAGCTCAATAGATTCCATTTTTCAAGCGCTTTCTAATGTTAGGTCACATCATATGGTTTTGAGAAACTTATGGGCATGTTGTCCAGATGCCATCTTTTTAGTATTCAAAAAATGGGAATTGGGAGATTCCCAAACTCACTAATATTGTGTTAGTGAGTAAATTTTATGGGTCCAAGTCCACTATCCATGCTAGCATTAAAGGAAGCGATAGTTAGAGGGCCTCTAAATCTAGGAGCCAGAGCCACTAGTGGCGCATTAATGAGCCAATGGGTATAGGAGTAGTGAAGACTATTTGGAACAATACATGGGCTGAGAGAATGCCACATTAGGCAGTGGGCTATATAAGAAAGGGAGCAAAAGTGATCAAGGGTTATGACGCATCCATAGTCAAAAAGTTTAAGGATCAAAGGGCTATCAAGCTTCATTGATAGACCCTTTGTGAGTCCCTTTAGCCAGTCTCTCTTGACTGGCATCCTGAGTGCTCTCTATTAACATGGGAAAACTTATATTGTCCATAGTTACCACATTTGGCAATAGTAATGTCCTTGTCTTTTGTCTTGTAGTTGTCTTGTATTCATGATGATTTTGTGATCTTGCATTAGTTGTTTCCAAAGTCTTGTGTAGCTACCACTTTCTATCTTTTCTAGATGTATTGATCTTATTCAAGAATATATTTTGGATTGACATTTTGATTACACTTGTTTGATATCTGATCTCATTGTTGTGACTATACCTAGCTCTGCACTTCACACATTGATTGTCGAGTGCGATGTCAATATCTACTACCTGTATTGATTTTGAGTCTGTTCGCCCTTTATTCTGTGGTGGTAGTGCCTAGACCCGATCACACTTTCTCAAAGATAATGGTAAAGATCATGCGATTACATACATTCTAAGAGGAAATGGAGATTATTGTGGTGCAAGATCTATCTCATAAGATTATCATGTTTACATGGTAGAAGGAAGTAAAGGGGATTATGGATGCTACATTTGTGATAAAGTGGGTCACTTCAAGGGAGAGTGCCCAAAAAGAGGGTGCTATAACTGCAATGAGCTCAACACTTTAGCCATGGATATCCCAACTATGACATGATTACTCATTTGGATGGTTCTCTCTAGAAGGGAAAACCTAGCTAGTATATGTGATATAGGTTATGCAACTAGTTGCAATCTTACTCCATGATTGGAAAGCCAAGGAGTGACTAGATCTTTGAATAAAAAGTAGCACAAAAATTTTGAATCCTATTTATATCCCTAATAGTGGATTAATTGTATTATTTAACTCATATATATTAAAATAACAACTTTTTAGGTACCCTAGTGATAAAGTTCAGGTATAGTGAATCACTTTTTAGAAGGTATCCCTAGTTTTTGTTGAGATGAGGACATCTCGATTTTTTAAGGGGAAATAGATGTAATGTATCCATCTTGGTTTCTTAGATGTTATGCATTATACATTAATTTAAAAAATTTTACAAATTTTATTAAACAACACTAAACTTCAGGAGTAATAATGCTTTGAAGTGTTGAAAACCTTGCTTTTATTGACCATTTTGAGATATTTCTAGGAAATGCTGATGAGAAAACACGGAGATTGAATTTTGGTTTTTTAAAGATTTTATCAAAAACCCAAGGTAAGCTGACATAATCATAAAGCTTGTTGCCAAAATTACAAAGGTTCAACAAGATCCTAATTCCAAGTTATGGATAATAAATTATTGCCAATTTAAGTTCTATCTAGTGTATAAGAATATTTATATGCAAGCTACATGTGAGTATGAAAGGACCGAGTTTTTATGCACAAGATCCGTGAGAGTAAGAACGACCAATTTTTTCTTTCTTTGGACTCTTAAATTTGTAGAAATGTGGAGAGTCTCAAATTTGAGTTGAATCTTTCAAAAAGTACACAAATTAGCTTTCTTCTATTTGCACTTTGTTAATAGTATTTTGTGAAGGCTAAAGTCAAAGAAGGTTAAAGCAAAGTCAAAGTACAAGTGTTGGATTTATTTGATAGTGGATTATTATTTTCAAACTATTATTTTGGACACTTGTGTATTATTGTTGTCCTCATGGACACAGATTATCATGGATGTATTATTTTGTGAGAGCCAAGCTCATTTGCACAAAAATCAGGACTTTGGAGACTTCTATTCTTTCACAAGCTACAATTGACTTCAGTGAGACAATCTCTTAGCTTGTCTCTCAATACTCTACTCCAACTAACCATGTATCCGTATCTCTAAACTAAGAAAGCAAGAACACAGGACTAGCTTTGAGGTACAATGAACTCACCAACTTAGCTTCCCATATTGTAGTCCAAAAGCTTGAAAGCTCAAAGATGATTGCACGACCCAAGAAACACGATCTAATACCATCACTCCCTTGCATCCACCACCAAGTACACCAATGGGTTAAGAAGCTAGCAGAGAAGAAGAGAAAAGCAAGAAGATGACAAAGAGCTTCACCTTCCTTTAATCTCTCACTCAACAAACCTCTCCCTCATTCTCTCTCATTCACTCTCAACAATGGATAAAAGACGATAGAATAGAAGAAGAGAATAGAAAGCTTTAATAGTTGCATTGATAGAGCTTCTACAGCATGGATGTACCAAAAGGGTTATTACAACTGAGGCCTCCCACCCTTATATAAACATAAATTAGGGTAGGCCACTTCTCTAGGAGAACACACCATTTTAGGGTTAGGGTTTGCAGCCTAGTTTGCATTTTAGAGTTTCCACCACTATGAATTAGGGTTTGTGTCCTCTTTTGGGCATCTTATCCACTTTGTGGATTCTAGATTGGCCAATCCTCATTGCATGCTTGTACCTTAGTCTAAATAGACTAAGTCTATGCTAGTCTAATCACAAATACATGTGCACAACCCATGCAAATGCGACAAATACAATTGCAAGTGATAAATACAATGTGCATGGGATTGAGTCCAGCTCTCAAACAAGAATACATCAATGATAATCTGACATCCATGAAGTACAACAATAATACTCAAGTGCCCAAAATAATGTAAAAAAGTTCCACAAAAGAAAATCCACCAAAAAATAGTAGTGGACACTTGCACTTTATAACCTTCTCAAAATATAGTTAACATTATTTCCCCCTAGATGAGTGTCATTACCATGGCATTCATGCCATTGGTATCATACTTTTTGGAGCTTATACCAAAGACGTAGAATGTTGTGAATGATCCATGAAGAAGTAGTCCTGATGGAATAAATACTACTGATGAAGAATTAGACTCGTAAGGATGAGATGTCTGATGAAGAATGATGTGACAAGAAACTAGTATTGAAGACTATAATGCTCCTACTGATGGTATAGATGATGTCCAAAAATGAGACTCAATGATGAAAAATGATGGTGGCATGAAGGATCAATGATAGCTCTGCATACTTATCAGGTGTTATTTGACACTACATTCCTTGTATCTTTTGACACAATTAAATCTTCTACTGCTCAATACTGAGTGTTTTGGTGTTTATTTGCTACTAGCATGGGCAAAGACTCTCCAACTTTTCGATTCAAAGGGGTCAGGTTTCACACCTAGCAAACCTGCATCAAGCTCATTTTGATGAAGAAGGGTCTTTGGGCCATTACCAATGGCAATGAAAAGAAGTATCAGGATGCAGACCTTGCAGTTACTTGGCAAAAGAATGATGACAAAGCACAAGCCATCATTAAATGGAATTGGATGATAGCTACATCCACCATGTGGATACTTGTGAAACCTCTAAATGATACATGGAAGAGATTAGATACTTTGTTTGGTGCACAACCAAAATCATCTAAGTATGGATTAATGATTGAATTATTTAGGCTAGATATGAAATCAAACACATCTCTTGCAACTCACTTAAACTAAATGTGGAAAGTCTCTTAACTCAGCTTGCAGAAATTGATCTCAAGATGGATGAAGATATTTCTATTGGTGTGTTGTTAAAAAGCCTCCCTCTTGACTATAGTAATGTGTCAACTACATTGATCAACATGCCTAGTCCTAAACTAGTTGACATTAAGGTCTCCTTGCTAGAAGAAGAAAAGAAGGTAAAATCCAAAGAAGAACCAAGCACCTCTAAAGATAAACAAATGTTATATGTAGGTACCAGAGGTATAAGTGTCAAGAATCGCGTGGTGGAGGGGGTTGCTCAAGATGCTGCGCCGAACACACACAGAATGCACAAGGAGAAGCTCACTCAAGAGACAAGAAGAGAGATGGAGGCCAAAACGTTTTCTTGCTGATTTCTTCTTCTTCTTTCACACTCTTTACAATGTACACAAAGTATAGATAAGATACAACATAAAAGGAAAGTGGCCTACTAAGTCAAACAATGCATAACCGACTACACTAGTCGACTGGCGCTATAACTATGCCAGCTGTAAATAGGTGCAACAACCTGAATATAATAAGTAATGAGTCAGTGGTCATGTGAGAGTCATAATTACTACCGACGTGCTAAGTGTAGACGTGTGGACCCATCTAACCAGGCAGTCCATCATCAATGTCCGCATGTGTTGAGCTTGTCATCTCAACACTCCCCCTCAAGCTCAACTGCATCTCCACAACTCCAAGTAAGCTTCGAAACTTTTGAAGCTTCTCTATACCCAATGCCTTCGTGAAGATGTCAGCTATCTGATCCTGTGTGCTGACATACACCAAGTCAATCTCACCTGCTAGTACCTTCTCTCTCACAAAGTGGTAGTGTATCTCAATATGTTTTGTCCTGGCATGGAACACAGGGTTCCTAGCCAACTGTATATTGCTCATGTTGTCACAATAAATGACAACTGGACCTTCCACCTGCACATCCAAATCAGCCAATAGCTTTTGCAGCCATACTACCTCACATGCTGCAACAACAGCACCTCTATACTCAGCCTCTGTACTCGACAAAGCAACTGTAGATTGCTTTTTGCTGCTCCATGCAACTGTTGCACTACCAAGAGAGAACATGTATCCACTGGTAGATCTTCTATCAGACATACTACCAGCCCAATCTGCATCTGTGTATCCAAACACCTGTACATTTGTACCTGCCTCATAGAAAAGTCCATAATGTAATGTGGACTTCACATATCTCAATATGTGTCTGACTGCATCCAAATGTGGCTTTCTACGTACTTGCATAAACTGACTCACAAGACCAACAGCGTAGCTCAAGTCTGGCCTTGTAATTGTCATGTAGATCAAACTCCCCAATATCCTCCTGAACATAGTAGGGTCTTCTATCTCATCCCCAACATCAGCACTCAGCTTTACATTCTGCTCCAACGGGACTGAAAGTGGTTTGCATGCAGTCATACCATACTTGGACAACATATCCAAGCCATACTGTCTTTGGGACAGCCATATACAATCATCACATCTGATCACCTCAATGCCAAGGAAGTACCTTAGCTCACTTAAATCCTTCATCTCAAACTTCATCTTCAAACAGCCCTTGACTTCAGCAATCCCACTATCACTATCACCTGTAATAATCAAGTCATCCACATAGATGACTATGATGACCAAACCTACATCTCCCTTTCTCACATAAGGTGAGTGATCAGCATCAGAAACATAAAAGCCAATATTGACAAGATACTCTCTGATCTTGTCAGACCATGCTTTAGGTGCTTTCTTGAGCCCATAGAGAGCCTTCTTCAACCTGCACACATACGTGGGATGCTCTAAATCTTCATAACCTGTTGGCTGATCCATATACACTTCTTCTTGCAAATCACCATGCAAGAAGGCATTCTTCACATCCATTTGCTACAACCTCCAACCTTTGGCTGCTGCTAAAGCAATCACACATCTGATAGTTGCCATCCTAGCAACTGGACTGAAGGTTTCATCATAATCTATGCCATATGTTTGGGCATAGCCTTTTGCAACCACCCTAGCTTTGTACCTGCTAATAGAACCATCTGCATTGTGCTTAATCTTATAAACCCATTTACATCCAATGGTTTTCTTGCCCTTCGGTAATGATACTAGATTCCAAGTCTTATTGGCCTCTAATGCAGCCATCTCCTCATCCATTGCTGCATCCCAATGAGCATGACCAACAGCCTCCTCAAAACATGTGGGCTCAACATCCTCAACTAGTTTCACCATATAAGCATAATGGTGAGCTGCATAACCTTCAAAACCAAATCTTTTAACAGGGTATCTCACCCTGCTAGACCTACGTACCACTGGATCACTCAATGGAGTCTTTGCATTCACACATGCTCTCTGCACACCTGGAGTCCTCACTGAAGGAATGCCAAGCTCATCATCCAAGCTCTCTGAGCCACTGGAGTCTCCATCAAGAACTGCATCAATGCCTTCTGACACTTTATTCTTTCCTTTGTCTTTACCTGTAGTGCTACTAGATGCACTCGAAGATGTAGAGATACTCCTTAGTCTCCCAGACCAAGGACTACCAAATGATGTCTCTGGTCCACTAAGAGTCCGTGATTCTCGCCTTTCAGCCTGCACATGAGTGTCATGATCATCATCAACATCCAATGCATCACCACTAGATGCATACCAACTGCTCATTTCATCAAAGATGACATCCATGCTCACTCTGAACTTACATGTGACAGGGTTGTAACAGCGATACCCTTTCTGCTCTAAAGAGTATCCAATAAAGACACACTTTTCAGCCTTTGGATCCAGTTTCTTCCGCAACTCATCTGGCACATGAACATACGCAATGCAGCCAAATACTTTCAAGTGTGAAACATCAAGCTTTTTACCTGTAAAACATTCTTCGGGGGTCATACCATGAACTGCAGCTGTGGGAGTTCTGTTCATAATATAAACAGCAGTATGAACAGCCTTAGACAAAAAATGCTTAGGCATATTCTTTTCATCCATCAAGGTGCGTGCAACTTCTGCAATATGCCTGTTTTTCCTTTCTGCAACCCCATTTTGCTGTGGGATATACCTGCATGTGAACTGTCTCTTTATCCCATGAGACTTCAGAAAATCACTGAACTCATTTGAGAGATACTCTCCCCCTCCATCTGACCTCAAGCACTTTACTTTCAAGCATATTTCTCTTCCAACTGCAGCCTTGAAAGTTCTAAAGTGCTCAAAAGCTTCACTCTTTTCCTTCATAAAATATACCCACAGCTTTCTAGAACAATCATCAATGAATGTGACAAAGTATGAACTACCTCCAAGAGATACATTTTGTGTAGGCCCCCAAATGTCTGTATGCACAACATCAAGGATATTTCTGCTTACATCTGTGTCATGTGAAAAGGGTTGTCTTGCCTGCTTACCAAACTAACATGCTTCACATACCTTCTGAAATTCTGCAACTTTAAATGTAGGCAAGCTTGTAACCAACCCTTTGGACTGCATTAATTTCAGCCTTTGTACATTTGCATGTCCAATGCGTTTGTGCCAAATTTCAATGTCTGCAACAACACCTTTTCCTTTGGCATACATAGCAGCATTCATAGTAGGAATTCCAGCATCTAGAGTGAACATACGTCCAACTCTACTTCCCTTTGCTACCAACCTGCACTTGTCATTGAAGTCTTCCACAAAGCAGCCCTTTGCATTAAATCTGACTTGCAGCCCTTGCTCTACCATTTGACCGACTAACACCAAGTTCTTTGTAATAGATGGCACATGTAATGCATCTGAAAGACTCTTTGTCTTACCATCATGCAAGGACAAGGGAACTTTTCCAATGTGTGAAATTGGGTGGCATGAGTCATCACCCGTCTGCACATAACCTGCATTCTGCAAATCCTGCATCTCTCCAAACCATTCTGCATGGCTGGTCATATGATTGGATGCACCTGAATCAACATAGCAAGCATCTTCATGTGTTCCCTTTCCTGTAACAGCATTCAGCATATGTTGCATAACGAACAAACGTTCATTTTTGTCTTCATTCTGTCGTGAAGATGATGCATAGTTTCCTTGCTGCAACTTACCACTGCGGATATCATCTTTCTTAGCATAACATTGGGCTGCAATATGACCTGTTTTGCCACAGTAGTGGCACACAATACCAGAGTTGTTAGAACCTCTGTTCTGCCATCCACCTCTTCCTCTAAAGCTCCCCCTACCTCTAAAGTTACCACAACCTCCTGAAACCTGCATATCGCCAAATTGCTGATTCAATCTGTTTTGCTGGTTGTCACTACCACGTCCCCTTCCTGAACTAGAGTAGAAAGCTTGGACCTGTTCACCACTTCTTTCAGATGTCTCACTCTGCATGTTGATCTCTTCAGTGATCATAAGGGAGACCAACTCATCAAAATCTGGAAATGGCTTTCTGACATATACAGAAGTTACAAAAGACTTCCAAGCCTTTTCATTGTTAAGTCCACCCAAGGTAGACGACACCAAATCATCATCATCGGGCATTGCATCAATCGCTGCCAATGCATCTGCGATGCTTTTTACATTCAGTGCATACTCATTGATAGACATCTTTCCTTTCTTTAATGTATTCAACTCTTGCTTGAGTTGAATCTTTCGTGCCTTTGTATTTACAGAAAACATACTTTCAAGTATGGTCCAAGCTGCATATAAATTCTCTGCATTTCTAATGTGTCCCAGCATATTATTGTCAATTACTGCAGACAACCAATACATGACCTTTTTATCCTTTGCATTCCATTCCTTCCGTGCCTTTGTCTCTTCTGCAATTGGAGGATCACTCATCTCCGGCTCCTTTTCTTCACCTGAAACAAACTCGTAGAGGCCTTTTCCAATAAGGAAGTTCGTGACACGGAACTTCCATGAAGGGTAGTTGTTTTTGTCGAGCTTCTCAATGATAGGGCTTCCACTGTTCTCTGCCATTATCACAAAATTAATACCAACAGCAAGTAAATCTTCTGCAACCCTGGACCTGTAGTGCAATGCAATACACCAGACAGCCTTTTTAACTGTCTGCTCAACAATACATGCA
This sequence comes from Lygodium microphyllum, assembly GCF_053477565.2. NCBI lineage: Eukaryota > Viridiplantae > Streptophyta > Polypodiopsida > Schizaeales > Lygodiaceae > Lygodium > Lygodium microphyllum. The sequence goes on from NC_141138.1 coordinate 115,692,224, forward strand.
ATTTGCAACCTGTTTGCAGATAAACCTTGTGTTTACTCACTGGTAAACACCTTTGAACTTACAGATCTGAAATTTGTAACCTGCGCACCCACTTTCGGTCAATACAGTCGAAGTCACAACGTACCCCTGAAACTGATGTCCGCAACCTTGCGGCTCTAAAGCGGGCCCTGAAACGGCCTCAGATGCCCAAAATAACTGCGGGAAAGCCCTAAAGGGCCAATCTGCAAAATACATAGTGCTCTTCACGCACACCAAATCTCACTGCAATCTGAGATTTTTGCTCTGCCCTGCTTCCGGTGCCTCCACAGGCACTATCCAAGAGAAAGAGTTGAAGGATGGGAGAGCTTCTTACCCGTGGCTTGCTTGCTTAAACCTTGCTTCTTCTCCTTTGCTTCAACCTTTGAAATCAGCCTCTCTCAATGGTGCGGCTCTGATACCATGTCAAGAATCGCGTGGTGGAGGGGGTTGCTCAAGATGCTGCGCCGAACACACACAGAATGCACAAGGAGAAGCTCACTCAAGAGACAAGAAGAGAGATGGAGGCCAAAACGTTTTCTTGCTGATTTCTTCTTCTTCTTTCACACTCTTTACAATGTACACAAAGTATAGATAAGATACAACATAAAAGGAAAGTGGCCTACTAAGTCAAACAATGCATAACCGACTACACTAGTCGGCTGGCGCTATAACTATGCCAGGTATAAATAGGTGTAACAACCTGAATATAATAAGTAATGAGTCAGTGGCCATGTGAGAGTCATAATGACTACCGACGTGCTAAGTGTAGACATGTGGACCCATCTAACTAGGCGGTCCATCATCAATGTCCGCATGTGTTGAGCTTGTCATCTCAACAATAAGGGCAAGAAATATCAACTGGTATGTGACTTCTGTAAAAGGATCGGGCAAATGGAGAAATTCTCTCATGGTAGGAAGAGGTCTCGAAAGGCCTATCTAGTTGTTGTTAAAGAAGAAGAAGATCATGGAGCAAAAGAAGAAGAAGAAGAAGAAGAAGACCACCACCAGCAGTAGAAGGACAAACCTCATTAGTCCTTCTATTCTAATAGACTTTTTTAGCCTTATATTGCCTAGCCCTAATGCTTCTGACATAATCTTGTAAACTCCTCATGTGACCCTTTGTGAGGCCCTTGTTACAGCCTCTGGATGTCCACCATGTCTTTGGTACCCACACTTAGCCTTTTTTGCGACAACCTTTGTTGTTTACTATGTTTGTGGTGTGCCCTCACTTTTGAGGTGCTTTCTCATTAAAGCCTCCACACACTTTGTACTTCTCTGGTTGTGATTGAGGAGGGCTATTGAGATATTGGAAATCACACTTAGCTTTGCCTCTTTGTATGGAGCAATGTGGACTCAAGATGCAGAATCCCATATGCACAGTGGTAGAAAGTGCAGCCTAGTCTATTCCTATAAAACATTGTACTTGCTCTCTTTTTGAATGCAATGTCATAGTACTTTTGTACTTCCAGCAAAGTGTCAGTGTCATTGTCAGTCCACCATACAAGATTGTGTTTATGAGTCCAAGCTTCCATCTTGGAACCTAATTCACTTGTGTGACATTTGGTCTTGATGTTTGTTACCTCATGAGCTGACCCTTCCTCTTTCAACCTCCATAGCTATGCTCTAGATCCAACATTTTCTACAATTATCTTATTAAAGTTAACTTTAGTTTTAAACTCTACCCCTTGCAAATCTGCTAAAAGAGTTGTAGAGCCATTATTTCCTAAACACAAAATTTTGTATGGTCCATCCCATTTGGGTTCTAATTTACCTGGAAATAGCTTGTAACAAGTATCTTAATACAACACCAACAACTGGCCCTTCACAAATTTATATTTCTTAGCTCGAAGATCATGAGGGGCTTTATTCTTTGCTTCCCTACTTCTTGATGTAATAAAGCATGCAACCCAATCTCATCAAGATGTGCAAGAGAAGTATATCTTTCTTATAACACTTCTCCCTCACCCAATGAATGATTAAGAGAGAAACGCACAGTGGACAGCTCTATTGTCAATGGCAAAATCCACTCCTCCCCATATACTAGCTTGAATGGGGTGTGGCATGTAGCTCTCTTAAATGTTGTGTTGTAAGTCCACACTGCCACTTACAATTTCTTATCCCAATTGCACTTACTTTTCGATACTATCTTAGATAAGATTCCGACCAACTATTTATTTGTACTCTCAACTTGACTGTTCGCTTGAGGATTATATGAGGTAGTCTTGTTGTGCTTAATCTTCAAAGCTTCAGTCAAAGCTACAATAACTTTGTTCAAGAAGTATGTCCATCAATCAGACACTATCTCATTGGGTGGACCAAAATGGCAAACAATTTGCTCCATAATGAAATTGGCCATCTCCTTAGCATTCTCCTTCACCGTTGCTCAAGCTTTAGACCACTTTGTAAAGTAGTTCATTTCTACAATAATATACCACTTTCACGTAGTCGATAAAGGGTATATTGGTCCCACAAAATTGATACCCCATTTCTTAAAGGGTAACGTAGCCAAAATAGGGTTTAGAGGCCGCTTACGATTCTCCCTTGCATCATGTCTTTGACAAACATCATAATGCTTAACATAATTGAAAACATCTTGGAAAATTGATGGCCACCAATATCCAACACAGAGAGCTTTTTAGGCAGTAAGTCATCCAACAAAATATCCCCCACATGTTGAATCATGGCACTCCTCAAGAATGAATGGTACCTCATCAGATACTACAGAATAGTGATAAATATCATCTACACCTCTCCGATATAAAACACCCACTATAATCAAAAAGTGTAATGCTTGTTGCTTGATCTACCTCTTTTTCAACTTTTATAGAGTATCCCCAAATCCTTTTGTCGATAAATAATGTGTTATAGCTATGCACTAGGAAGGGATGAAAGCTATATCCATCTTGAATAAACCTTCAATGTCACTTCCTTCAGACAGAATTTCCTTTGGCTCCCCAAAATCCCTAAGACATTCCACAATACCATGTAGCTTCAATGGCTTACTCTCCTAATCTCATAATCAAACTCTTACAAAGTGATTAACCACTTTGCTAAATGGTCAAGCGATTGCAACTTGTTCAGCAATAATCTAAGGCCTTCTGCCTTTGTGAAGAATATCACCTTCTCATAGAGAATATAATGCCTAAATTTCTTTGTTATAAAGACCATTCCAAGGCATAATTTCTCCATATACGTATAGTTGATTTCAGATATGCCCAATTTCGTAGCAAAGGAAATTGGATGATACCATTTCTCTTCCCAAATTTTGGCTAAACAATAGCCTGATACTATGCATTGTGGCTACTGAAAATATATAGAAAACTTCACCCCTTTTGGGTGCTTTTAGAATTGGCGCTTTCGCTAGTTCCTACTTCACATCCTCAAAGGATACTTGGACAAGCTTCACTCCACTCAAACAAATAGTTAAAAGATAAGAGGTTTCTCAAAGGCAACATGCTTTTTGCCAGTGCATTGATAAATCATCAATAATATCCCACTAATGATAGAAAGCTGTGTACCTCTTTTGGAGTACATGATGCAACTATAACCTTTATCTTTTCAAGGCTAGTCACAATACTAGCCGAACTAACCACATGGCTCAATAACAACCTATTGGGCACCCCAAAGACACATTTTTTAGAATTAAGAGCAATGCAAAACTGTTTACAACACTCAAAACATTTCCTTAAAATGATCAATTGCCTTTCCCTTGTGGTGGCTGCCCCAGATCATCAATAAAGACTTTTAACTCCTCTGGGGAGGTATCACCAAAGTCTTATTAGATGTACATTGCCAAGAATCATGCACATTGCATATATCAAAGGCCATCAACATGGTATGCAAAGGTACTGAAGACAATGAGTTAAATGTCATTTTCAGCTTGTCTTCCTCCACAATAGCCATTTGGTTATATTCAACAAAGAAATCCATAAATGAATAAATTTCCCTACCCACTAATTGATCCAAAATTTGATCAATAAAGAGCAATGGATAGTAATCCTTAACCGTCTACTTATTAAGCTCTCTAAAGTCTACCCAAAGCCGAATCTGATTAATATTATTCTTCCTAATAATAATTGGTAAACACCATTTCGTATATTGAATCGAAAATATTAGGCCAATTTTTTGTAGTTTTATTAATTGTTATAATAGCCCACCGTCCCTTATTTGAAAGGCATATGCCTTAATTTTTTATGCACAGGGCGGCTACCTTCCTTTAAGAGGATAATATGAACAACTAGGCTAGGAGGAATGCCTTTGAGCTTGTCATAACTCCAAGCAAAGATATCACGAAATTCCTAAATCAAGGATACATAGTCCTTCCTTTCTTCCAAATTGAGCATGGACCCTAATTTGATTGGCCATGAGTCATTCATCATACCAAGGTCTAGCTCAATCACATCCACATCCCTTATCCTGTCTTGATCTTCTATTGGCTCATTCAAAGCAACTTGGTAGATGTCCTCTATAGTGGACCCCTCATTGGATTTGTCACTAGAGGATGACTCATTAATAGATAGAGCATCTAATATTTCTAGCTCTAATGAGGACAAAGAGACTATCTCACTTTGAGGAGATTCAAGATAGGCATCTACCACTACACATCTGAAACCTCTACCAAAGATCAATCAACCAACGGGTATATCAACCTGAAAATCTGCTTGTAAGATCCATGGCCTGCCTAGTAATACTCGATAGCTAGGTCGCCCTCCTGCAAACCTAATGACCCTAAAGTCCAGAATGCATTCCACATTGGCAACGGTCACAAGTTGTCTTAAACTATCATTAGCCATTCAAAGAATCATGGAGATATCTTTTTTGATTTTTAATCCCAACCTCTCCCCATCAATTTCAAACTCATAATGTTGAAAAAGGATCCTGTGTCCACAATAGCATGGTCCACTGATATTCCATCAACATATGCTACTTCCCTTGGACAATGCTTTTTCACATGTTCAAACCAATCATCACCTACTCGTGCTATTCCCAAGGGCTCAATGATATACCCAGTGTAAAGAATCTTCTTAATTTCTTTACACACTCTTGGAGACAACTTAATTAACTACAGGAGGTTTGCATCTGGCTTAAATTTGCAAAGAGAACTTGCTAAATCAAATTCATGATAGCTAGCAAGCGGTCACTTTTCTCGCCAGACCATTCTCTCCTTTGGTCTTTGAACTAGCTTTGGTGCCTCTTTCTTGGATTTTGCCTTCTTCTTTAGTAACTCCTTATCCTTCTTGGGGTCGGCTCTACCATTTATAGCTTTGAGAGGTCTACCTTCCATATTGGGATTAATGACTTGTGTTCCCTTATCATCTTGCTTAGGGTTGCCCTTGATAGGTTTTACCTTGCTTTTATTGACTCCTTTACCATTTTTCCCTCTTGTAATAGCCCATAGATTAGAAGATTCAGTGCCATTGACACAAATGGCTTCAATAAGGCTGACTCCACTACCACTAGGAAGCTCCTCTACCATAGATTTTCCTCTATGTAGTATTTGTTTCGGTCCTTCATCTTGCTGAAGATTATTTCCTTATGCTCAATGATTAACTAGACCTGGCTATTTACTTCCTTACTAGAGAGAACTAATCTTGCTCCAACAGATACTAGCTAAGTGATTGGACTTTCCACATATGTCACATTTAATATTTGGACAATTATTAGGGAAATATTGGCCACCACACCACTTACAACTGAAATGGACATCAACGGCTATTTGCCTATGTTGTTCAGTGATTATGTCAGTATAGTGCTTCATCATAACTTCGCCAAGGACATTCGAGGCATTTGACTCATAATTGCGATCATCTACCTGTCATTCCATTGGCCTAACCACTTGGTTAGGAATCGATTGTTGGTTTCCTAGAATAACGGTAGGATTTATCATTTGGCTTCCAACATTTGGTGGAGCCATCTAACTAGCCATAGGCATTGAGGGCTGAAATGATGAATGGATTGCCTCTTACCCATCCAACCTCCAATCCTCACTAAGAGAACTAAAGAGGGGCACCACCTAGCCAAAGGGAGGATGGGCTAGGACATCCCTTTTCTCAAAGAGAATCAAGAGAACCAAGACACAAATTTACAAGAGAGAATATATGTACTAGACACCATATTGGAATAGAAGAGAAAGAGATGAGAGGAGAGGGAGACAAGAGGAGAAGAGGTAAAGGAAGCTTGCCATTATGCTACATGGAATGAGAAGATGAGAAGAGAGGGAGATAATAGGAGAAGAGGTAGAAGAAGCTTGCCATTATGCTACATAATAAAAGAACTTACTCATAGCTTACCTCAAAGAGATGAGGATATTCTAGAATGCTCTCATGGACTTGTCATTCTTCTTCTTCTCTTTTCTCAGAGAATCAAGAGAACCAAGACACAAATTTACAAGAGAGAATACATGTACTAGACACCATATTGGAATATAAGAGAGAGAGATGAGAGGAGAGGGAGACAAGAGGAGAAGAGATAGAAGAAGCTTGCCATTATGCTACATGGAATGAGAAGATGAGAAGAGAGGGAGATAATAGGAGAAGAGGTAGAGGAAGCTTGCCATTATGCTACATAATAAAAGAACTCACTCATAGCTTCCCTCAAAGAGATGAGGGTATTCTAGAATGCTCTCATGGACTTGTCATTTTCCCTCCTCCCTCTTTTCTAAAAGAGAATCAAGAGAACCAAGACACAAATTTACAAGAGAGAATATATGTGCTAGACACCATATTGGAATATAAGAGAGAGAGATGAGAAGAGAGGGAGACAAGAGGAGAAGAGGTAGAAGAAGCTTGCCTTATGCTACATAATAAAAGAACTCACTCATAGCTTCCCTCAAAGAGATGAGGGTATTCTAGAATGCTCTCATGGACTTGTCATTGTCCCTCCTCCCCTCCCTCCATGGGCTCTTTATATAGCCTCCATGAGGGATTAGATTAAGCTAATCTTCTTGATTAACATAATCCTAGATGATGTATGGCATCTTTGAAAATATGGAGCATAGTGGATGGGACAAGTCCCCACCTTGGTCATCATGCAAGAAGCCAAGGGTGGTGGTAGACAAAATAGATAAATGGAGCTAGATTACAAGAGGTGGGTGGCCAAAGCACATTATTATAATATATTTACAAGAAGGATAGAGTGGAAAGTTGGTGTGGTGAAAGAGAGAAGAAAATTGCATGTAGCCAGCAGTCTGCGCCTTCGTAACTTCAAATCCGTGAGGAATTTGAAAAAAGTTTCTTCTGCAACTTTGTAGACCAGGTCAAAACCGATCGGCTTTCGCGAGAATTTTCTTGAAATTAGCTTTTTCTTGGGAGTTATTGAGATTATAAAAAAGGCTTCCAAAAGCTGCTTTGACTTTAGTATCCCATATGTATATAAATACATATAAGCATGTGACAAAAGGGGTCCATGCTTGTAAGCTTTTGTGCAAGATCCAAATGACACCATGATGTGGATATTGACTTGTGTGCAAGGGTGAGGTGTCCTCTAATGATGGTGATAGATTCCAAATCTTAGTGATGCAGACGGGGCCCATGTGTAGTTGGAGGCTAGTCCTTTGAAAAAATCTATGCATTCACTCAACTCCTAGGTGTAATCCATTTTCATCTTCACTAAGATAACCATCCCTTTGACCCTTTACATTGACATGCCTTCTAAGAACTTGTTCCTCCCATTTGCTAGAGTTATCATAATCGAGAAGCAATGTAGCATACCTAGTGCTTGAAGAGTAAACCCAAAGTGATATGGTAAGCTCTTGATAGGGGCTTTGGCCAAAATTTTGTGGTAATAATCCGGGTTGTAAAAAACCCGGATCATTAGCCCTCCCCTTAGGCTAGAGGTATTCATGCCTCTAGCTTGATAATGATGGTCCAATAGAGCAAGGAGGACTGCACCCCCTCATTGGTGGCTCTTCATTGAATGACTGCTCCAAAGTGTTCATATTTCTTTGAAAATAAGGCTTCAATCGCCATCCATTTACCCTTGTCTTGTGAACCTTCCCATGCATGTCACCTAGCTTATAACTGCCATTTGGATATCTCCTTATGACCATGAACGGCCCTTCCCACTTAAACACAAGTTTAGCATCCTTTCTGTTATCGAAGCGGTTATCATAGCGTAGCACAAGTGATCCTTCCCTTATGTTTTTGCTAGCCAGCTTCTTATTAAAGGTCTTCCTCCTCTCTTCAGCCTGCATGGAATAGTGTTGGACTGCTGCTTCTCTATCTAACTCCAGCCTCTCCAGATCCAAGATCCTTTCCTCTAACTTCTTATCTTGATTCTTCTCTTGACTCGCTACTAAAACACGCAAACTGGCCAGTTCCACCTCTATAGGAAGCAAAGCTTCTTGGCCATAGACGAGGTGAAATGGAGTATAGCCAAGCGAGGTTCTAAATGAAGTCCTGTAGGCCCAAAGAGCTGCATTCAATTTTTTATCCCAGTGCTTGGGGTGCATGTGTACCTGCTTGGTAATTATCTTACAAATCAGCCCATTCACTTTTTCGACCAAACCATTACACTGTGGATAGTAGGGAGTAGAATGCCTGTGCTTGATTTTTAACCTTTCCATTAGCTCCCCTACTAGGTTCGCCCTAAAACCAGGACCCCGATCAGAGATAATTTCCAAAGGTGTGCCAAACCTGCAACAAATATGTTCAAACACAAATTTTCCCACTTCTTGGGCTGTGATCCTACTAGTTGCTGAAGCCTCTGCCCACCTCGTCATGTAGTCCACTCCCATTATGATGTATTCCTTGCCAGATTGAGTTCGTGGGAGTGGCCCTATTGCATCAACCCCCATTTCTCAAATGGGCCATATGTAGTTATGGGATTTTGTTCCTCATGCACTAGCTTCCTTGGTCCGACCTTTTGGCAATCGTCACAAGTGCGGCACCAATGTTGCACATCTCGATGTAGACTAGGCCACACAAAACCGGCTTGGAGAATCTTTCTGCTGGTTATTTCTTGAGCAAAATGTCCACCACAAACCCCTTCATGGCAGCTCTTAATCACATCTATAATCTCCTTTGCTGTTGGCACCCTTCTAAGCACTGCATCCTTTCCTTTGCAATACAACACATCATTTATCAAGCGGTATTTAGTGGCCTTAGTAGCTAGCCACCTTTTCTCACTTTTACTCATATGTGTAGGTGCCTCACCTTGCTCGAGAAAATAAAGCACATCTTGTAGTTGAAACTTTCCTTGAAACAAGGGAAGCTTTACGGCAATGATGCCCACCATTGCCTCTTTCAATTTTTCAGCTGCTAGAGCATCTGCGTCGCCATTTGTGCGCCTTGGCACAAAATAGATTTGGGCTTTCTGTAGCTTTCTCATGAGAGTTTTAGCTTCCCTCATTTTCACTGCTAAGTTATCATTTTTACAAGCCCAGATTCCTTTCATTTGCTTAACAATGAGCATAGAATCCCCAAAAACATTAAGCCGAGTGATACCATGTGAGAGACACCACTTCAAACCTAAAAGCAAGGCTTGATATTCTGCTTCATTGTTAGAATGGACATCCTCCAAGCTGATACCTTCTCCATAAATTTTGTCACCTTCGGGACTGAACACCACTATTCCTGCTGCCGCTTTGTCTTTAACACGCTTGTAGGCTCCATCAAAGTAGAGGGCATGGGCATTCTCCACCCGTGGCGGCTCCTCAAGAGGAGGTGTCTTCTCTTTTACCTTTCCCTTCTCCTTTTCCTTCTTTTGATGGCATCTATGGGTCAACAAATCAGCTAGGCAAGCTCGAGTAGAATCCTCCACCTTGAAGGTGTAGTCAAACTCTTGGAGTTGTATCACCCACTTAGCGATTCTAGCTGAAACATCCATGTGTTGTAAGGCATAGGGAAAATGCTCTTCTGTCGTGATCACTGTGAATGGCCTAGGGAGAAGATAAGGACAAAACTTCCTTATAGCAAACATTAGAGACAAAACCATCAGCTCGACCATCTTGTACCCTCGTTCTGATGCTGTCATTACTCTACTAGAAAAGTAAACCGGTCTCATTAGGCCAGTTTTAGCATCCTTTTGTATTAGTGCTGCCCCTAGAGCATTGTCCCCAAAACTCGGGTTGACAAAAAACTCTTGATCCCAACAAGGCTGTAAAATTATAGGAAGGGTGCTAAGAGCCTTCTTCACCTCGTGAAAGCACCTTTCACTTTCGTCACTCCACAAGAGCTCCTCGGAGTGGGTTAACTGTTGCAGTGGAAATATTAATTGGGAGAGGAGATGAATGAACCGCCCCATATATCGCACCTTCTGAATGAAAGAGGTTAGTTGCTTCACAGAAGATGGTGATGGCACCGCCAATAGGGCCTTAACTTTGTTTGGATCTGCTTCAATGCCCCTCTCACTTACGACATGCCCTAACAAAGTTACACTACTTTCGCCAATTCGACACTTCTCATGGTTTAATTGCCCCCCCATTTGTGCGAGTCGGTTGAAAGCTTCATCCACCTTCCCTAGATGTAGAGCCTTGGAACTATAAATACAAAAATCATCAATAAAGACCCTGATGGATTTCCCAAAATATGGCTGGAAGACATAATTCATGAATCGTTGGAAGGTAGCTGGGGCATTTGTTAATCCAAATGGCATTACTTTGTAAGCAAAACAACCCCAAGGTGTAATGAAGGTGGTCTTCTGTTGATCCTCCTCAGCTATTCGGATCTGGAAATAACCTGAATACCCATCACAAACAGTGTATCTCTCATGCCCAGCCACCTCGTTGAGTATTTCATCCTGAAAGGGAAGAGGAAAGTGATCTCTCTTTGTTGCAGCATTTAGTGGCTTGTAATCCACACAAATCCTCCATTTTCCATTCTTCTTGGGTATCACCACCACAGGTGAAACCCACTCTGAGTCCCCTATTGGATAGATAAAGCCTGCCTTTAAAAGTCGTTGCACCTCAGTGAGTAGAGCGTTTTGTTGAACTACTCCCAATCGTCGTAGTCGCTGCACCACTGGCCGTGCTCCCTCTTTTAGATTAATGTGATGTTGTACTGCTGTCACACCTGTGATGTGTTCATAATCAGAAATAAAAAGTGCAGAGTGTTTTATCACCACTTCCATGTAGGCTGCCTTCTCCTCAACTGATAGATCCTTAGCCAACATTTTTTCTAACCCCTCCTTCTCGACCTTTGGAAGCTGCTGCGGAATTTCACTACCAGAAGGCCCTTTTAATGTAATCCCCATCACTTCTAGAGAGCTTTCTTCCTCCTCATTAGAAGACTCTCCCTCTGTCATAGATGACCAACCCTCGCTGGAACTCCATTCATCAGCGGTGGTTTCTAACACAAGATCCTCCTGTCGGCCCTCCTTCATGTTGTAGATAGTGCTCTTCCATTTTTTATGCAGCCCCTTTTGTGGCCTGAGCTCTAAAGCCCCTGTCTCCCAATCTTGTCTGGCTTTCATTCCCATTAGCCATGGTCGCCCAAGAATGAGCGGATAGCCGTCCCCCTTCACTGGCATCACATACATGTCAAGCTCCAATTGCACTCCACACACCTTTACCTTGACTTTCTTTATAACTCCCAAACAATTTACTACCACATTGTTAGCCATTTTGGCCCCAAATTTAGTAGTTTCATTTACCTCTAATCCCAAACGATGCATCAACTTTTCCGTCATGACACAAATCTCTGCACCTCCATCCACATATGTCTTTGACACTCTCTGCCCATTGATTTCGGCTTCCACTAGAGGTACAATATCTTTCATCTTTCTAGCCTGGATTGCATTCACATGTCTATTCTTCATGGGTCTAATGCTTACCATCTTTGACCATTGTCGCCGCACTGTTGGAGATAGATGTAGTAATTGTGGCCATGAAATTTTTGGCCCTTGATTCCTCACATCAGCAAGCAAATCATAAGCTCTAGTACCTTTACCCAAGGGAAAATCATCTGGCTCAATGTGTCGGCGTGAGCGAGCCCTCCTCTTTTTACTGGTGCGTGTCTTTGCAGCCACTGATGACTCTGCCTCCTCTTCCATATTTTCAACCTCCTTTGGTAGTGTAGGCTCCATCTTCTCAATTCTCCGGGCTTTCTTCACCGGCATTGCTTCAACCTCTACTACTTTGGCCTTCCCTTTGACATCACTCTCATCTAAACTAATTATCCTAACATCATGATTCTCTGGCGGTTGAACAGGCAAGGGCGACACCTCTGCAAGTGGTCGAGGATGCTGGAGAACTTGAACCGGTGGTGGAGGCCTTGGATTCAGTGGAACAAACCTTTCCCTAGGTGGTGTCACTTGTTGTCCCCTCCTTCTTGATTGGAACCCATTTCCTGGAAAACGCCTAGGATGAGGGCAAAAGTACATACCATGGCCAGTCTCCCCACAATTATAGCAAACATACTCTCTTTCTTGTCTTCTTGGACCTCGATTGCCTTCATTTATGAGGGGAGGGGGCCGCACTCCTTGCACCAAATTTAATGAAAGGCTTTCGAGTTGATTAGTAATGCGTTGTAGGAGCTCTTGCTGTGGTATCTCTGGTTCAGGTGGGGCCTCTGCTATTTCTCTAGGCCTTTGCATGGTTGGTAAAACCTGTATGGGCTCAACTCCCCCCTTTAACTGGGCTTGATACTTCAATTTTCTATCTTTCTCTCTCGCATAAGTGACTGATTCTTCATAGGATGTGGGAAACTTTCCTTTGACCTTCTCCCTTAGTAGAGGATGGAGTCCGGCTAGAAAACAATCTTTCTTAAGGCAATCAGGTACTCTTTCTCCCTCGGCTAAAGATGTTGTCCATTTATCCCACAATTTTATAAACATGCCTTCATAGGTTTGGTACTCCCCTGCTATGGTTTGGCGAAGATCTAAGAGTTGTCTCCAAATATCTTCAGGTGGCTCTGTATCTTGGTACTTGTGCATGAATGCGGTCTTGAGATTCTCCCAATTACCCCTTGTAGCCTCTGGGAGAGCTTGATACCACACTCGAGCATCACCCTTTAGAACTAAAGGGAAGGCCCGTACTTTGGTTGCTTCGTCATCCCGGCCTGTGACTAGGAAGGCCATTTCTAAGTCATCCAAAAAGTCCAGAGATTTCTCCCCTTTGTGCCCAAAAAAACTTGGAAAAGCCATGATAGGAAGATGTTGGCCTAGCTCAATACAAAATAAAGATGAACACATCTAGGCCCAAGTCATATCTTATTAAGGGTAGAATAAATGGATTTACAGATGCATTAATCTCAGCAAGACGACGAGGGCCCAATAAGCACCTTATAATATTTTGAAACCTGATCTTTGTGCTAACGATTATATGCACGGTTTGTCTAGCAAGTGGACGGATAGGTCCGTACAAGTCCCTATGGTTCATGGGACACACTTAGAGTAGAATGAATATGTGCACATTAAAGGAGATGTTATAATCCAAAATAGGGAGTATTATGGGATCAGGAGACAATAAGATCTCTCTCAACCTCTCAGCTCCAAAATAGAAGACCAACCTTTGCTGAAAATGTATCTTTCTACTAATGCACACATCCACCCGAATGTTTTGAACCGATTGAAAGTTGTAGAAAGTAGGAGTAGTCATTTATGCATTAACTACAAATTTACACTACAAACTTTCATGAAGCGTGTCGTTGAAGCTATGGCCTCTTAGATCCCACCATTCGAGAGATGCGAAGGACTTGCTTACCGCTGATTAGCGTAGCTTTTGTGTGACCATCATCAGCCTTGTAAAGTTCATAGGCTTCGATAGCTATCTTTTCAATTACTTTGAGTCTTCTTGCTAGTAGTAGTTGAAGCGCATCACCATATGTAGCCTCTCGCCAATACTGCACACCATTGATGTGTAACTCACCCTCCAAAAACTTGTTAATCCTCGATTTTGAAAGCGCCTTCACCACTTGAAGACGAAGCTCCTTAGGGAGTGTCTTTACACTAGACACCAAGCACTCAACACAATGCCTTGACGTAGAGACTTGATGAGAGCAATATTTCTCATGAAGCAAAGAAGGATGTGTGTAATTAACTTGCTTTACCCGCATACGTGCCGTTTGTCGATAAAGATCCTTCTTCTCTTGAGCTTCTTTTGGAGACCATTGCGGTACTCTTGAGCGGCGAATCCCTTGAATAGGGTTTGATGAAGATTCCTCCTTAGTGATTTCTTGACAAACACTCGTTGAAGAAGAGGACAACTCCTTAGATGTTTCTTTCTTCATGGAAGTTGTAGAGCATAGCTTGAGAACTCCTCAGCGGGGGCACCAAAAATGAGGGCTGAAATGATGAACGGATTGCCTCTTACCCATCCAACCTCCAATCCTCACTAAGAGAACTAAAGAGGGGCACCACCTAGCCAAAGGGAGGATGGGCTAGGACATCCCTTTTCTCAAAGAGAATCAAGAGAACCAAGACACAAATTTACAAGAGAGAATATATGTACTAGACACCATATTGGAATAGAAGAGAAAGAGATGAGAGGAGAGGGAGACAAGAGGAGAAGAGGTAAAGGAAGCTTGCCATTATGCTACATGGAATGAGAAGATGAGAAGAGAGGGAGATAATAGGAGAAGAGGTAGAAGAAGCTTGCCATTATGCTACATAATAAAAGAACTTACTCATAGCTTACCTCAAAGAGATGAGGATATTCTAGAATGCTCTCATGGACTTGTCATTCTTCTTCTTCTCTTTTCTCAGAGAATCAAGAGAACCAAGACACAAATTTACAAGAGAGAATACATGTACTAGACACCATATTGGAATATAAGAGAGAGAGATGAGAGGAGAGGGAGACAAGAGGAGAAGAGATAGAAGAAGCTTGCCATTATGCTACATGGAATGAGAAGATGAGAAGAGAGGGAGATAATAGGAGAAGAGGTAGAGGAAGCTTGCCATTATGCTACATAATAAAAGAACTCACTCATAGCTTCCCTCAAAGAGATGAGGGTATTCTAGAATGCTCTCATGGACTTGTCATTTTCCCTCCTCCCTCTTTTCTAAAAGAGAATCAAGAGAACCAAGACACAAATTTACAAGAGAGAATATATGTGCTAGACACCATATTGGAATATAAGAGAGAGAGATGAGAAGAGAGGGAGACAAGAGGAGAAGAGGTAGAAGAAGCTTGCCTTATGCTACATAATAAAAGAACTCACTCATAGCTTCCCTCAAAGAGATGAGGGTATTCTAGAATGCTCTCATGGACTTGTCATTGTCCCTCCTCCCCTCCCTCCATGGGCTCTTTATATAGCCTCCATGAGGGATTAGATTAAGCTAATCTTCTTGATTAACATAATCCTAGATGATGTATGGCATCTTTGAAAATATGGAGCATAGTGGATGGGACAAGTCCCCACCTTGGTCATCATGCAAGAAGCCAAGGGTGGTGGTAGACAAAATAGATAAATGGAGCTAGATTACAAGAGGTGGGTGGCCAAAGCACATTATTATAATATATTTACAAGAAGGATAGAGTGGAAAGTTGGTGTGGTGAAAGAGAGAAGAAAATTGCATGTAGCCAGCAGTCTGCGCCTTCGTAACTTCAAATCCGTGAGGAATTTGAAAAAAGTTTCTTCTGCAACTTTGTAGACCAGGTCAAAACCGATCGGCTTTCGCGAGAATTTTCTTGAAATTAGCTTTTTCTTGGGAGTTATTGAGATTATAAAAAAGGCTTCCAAAAGCTGCTTTGACTTTAGTATCCCATATGTATATAAATACATATAAGCATGTGACAAAAGGGGTCCATGCTTGTAAGCTTTTGTGCAAGATCCAAATGACACCATGATGTGGATATTGACTTGTGTGCAAGGGTGAGGTGTCCTCTAATGATGGTGATAGATTCCAAATCTTAGTGATGCAGACGGGGCCCATGTGTAGTTGGAGGCTAGTCCTTTGAAAAAATCTATGCATTCACTCAACTCCTAGGTGTAATCCATTTTCATCTTCACTAAGATAACCATCCCTTTGACCCTTTACATTGACATGCCTTCTAAGAACTTGTTCCTCCCATTTGCTAGAGTTATCATAATCGAGAAGCAATGTAGCATACCTAGTGCTTGAAGAGTAAACCCAAAGTGATATGGTAAGCTCTTGATAGGGGCTTTGGCCAAAAATTTGTGGTAATAATCCGGGTTGTAAAAAACCCGGATCAGCATGGTCACACTAGGAGGAGCTAGCAACATAGGCACATTTTGGATCATGCTTTCTCTCCCATTAGGAGGACCCATGGGTATTCCTTGACTGCCATTCGTCAATGCTAAAGTATTTCCAACACCTAAACTCGGATTCCAATTTACTCTAGAGGTATAAGCTACTTGCAATCGTAATTCTACCTCCTTTGCTATTGTAATAGCCGTATTGATGTCAGCAAGAGCAACATTGCTCAACTACACTTGAATGTTAAAGTTTAGCCCATTTAAAAAGTATTGCAATTGAGTAGCAGTTGGAATAGGAATATAGGTTTGCAACTTACGGAATACTTCGTTCAATTTCTTGGCATACCCACGAACATTTTCATGAGGTTCTTGATGTGTTATATTGCCAATACTGGCCTCCCCTTTCAAGGAAAAAATCTCTTTGAAAGGCAGCAAAGAAAAAGTCAATTGTAGTTATAGTTCTAACTTCTAGGCTATGATACCATACTATAGCTCATCCTTTCAAAGTCATATTAAAGAACATCATCAAGTGCCCTTCATCTTGAATTCGATGGTTAAACATTAACTTTTGGAATTCATTGATATGAAGTTCCACATCTTCCTCTACTAACCCATAGTAGCACAGACACAAGGAGCACCCCTCGGTTGATCACCACGGCTCCACTATGACCCTCCTACATGGGGATTGGCCCCAAGATGCACCATGAACATAAAACACATTTGAAACAAAGTCCACTCTTTCAATTAAACGATCTAGTAGATGATAGATAAACCTCACCAAATAACTCCCAAGGAACGGAATATCTAGCCCTATGTCTTGGGATACCTCACACTCTCAGTGTCGATCATCACTTATACAAACAAGTGTTATGAATCTAGGATATGATACCATATGGTGCATCGATGCAAGTGTGAATTATAACCATTGTGCTCAAACAAATGTTCATTGAAAATCAGCAATGTGAAAGTGTGAAGACAATTCTTTTCATGATTTTCTTCTACTACAATAGTGCTTTGTTGCTTAGGGCTAGCACAGCTTCCTCGTGCTACTAGTCCCTTTTTAATTTTAAACAACCACAAACTCTATACGATATGCACCATGAAACATTAGAATTCAACATACTTCAACCACTCAATACCCCCCCTACTCCTTTTATCGTTTAAAAATTTACCTGTGTTAATAAGTGTAAGGCGTGTTTTTTAATGTATTTTTCTTTATTGAAAGCAATAAAAACTCACTCTAACAAAAAGATAGGATTGAATTGAGGATAAACCTCATGCTTTAGCTCTATTATACGTCCACACACATTAATATTATTTTTTCTTATTTTTATGATGCAAAAAATATTTTTTAAATTTTTATTAGTTTTTTCAATTGATTTGTAGAAAATTATAGATAATTACTGATTTTCAAGTGTAGACTGATTATTCTTATAGGAAATGATTTTTGTGGCATATTTTATTCCATGGGAATGACAAACACATACCAAAAATCCAAAAATCACATATTTTTTCTTAAACTGCCTAGTCTCCCATTTTGCGTGTTTTGCATAAAATTATTATACGAATGATTTTTTATGATTCTTTCAACATGACTGATCAAACTGAGTATGGGCAATCAAATGAAAGCATTTCTAACCATTTCAAACAACATTTGATCATAAAACGATAAAGTCTACATTTTTCTCATATAACCACTCATTATGATGCGCGTTTTTCGACATTGGAGGTCCATTGATGCTCTTTCATAGCCGCTGACAATACATCAAACCTCAATTCACATCTCTTTCCACTCCTGTATTATCATTTGACCAAAAGTGTCCATCTTAGCCTATCTCCCTCTCTTTTACATTGATCCATGAGAACAAACCACAAGAGGAGAGAGGATAAGGAAATACTGAAATCAGATCTTCTTGTATAATGCATCATATTCGATCATCTCTGTGGCAACGAAGGGCAAGGAAATACTACATCTTGATGTGAAGAGGATTCCTCAAATGATGCACAGCCCAAAAATAATAAAAAATTGGAGATTTGGGGGTGCCAAGAAAGATGCCTTCCCCCCTCTTCCTCCACATTTCATAAAATGGTGGCTTTTGAGATCTACAAGCTTAAACCAAGCTTTAATTTTGGTTTTAAAAAAATTTTGATTCAAGTTTTTGTTTTCACACTTTCTACTAGTGTGGTTTTTTCACTTTTGAGTGGCCAAACGTGCTCGGATTTGAGATCCGTCTAAACAGATGGCTTTCTGACATCAAAATCTGTAAACTTCACTATCATGATGTACTTTTCGACTCTTAGATCATATAGCTGCTTCATAATACCAAATAATGCAAGGATTAAATGGGCGGTCAAACAGACTTCGATCAACAAACTGAGACTTGTGCTGGGTTCTTGGCATCGAACTCCATCTAGGAAAACTCCAGCTCATTGATCTGCAAGTGTTTCATTTTGCATGAAAATTTGGTAGTTGGGCCTCCTAGGCTCTTTTCTGCTTCAAAATTTGTCTCTAAAATCTGCTCATTTTGCAAGCCTATCCTAGAGGATTGTTGATTTTGGAAAGGCAATTAGATAGGAACTCATAAAGCAGGTTGGAAATAAGGGAGTATAATGAAATCATATAGGTCAAATGTATTGAGGATAGACTTCATCTTGCACAACAAAATGATGGCATAATTCATCCCATCTAACTTGGTCAAGGAAGAGATTAGGTAGGATGGACCACCTACACTTGTGGTGCAAGAAGAGGGAGATGAGGATGAGATGCCTTAGAAGAGGGGAGGGGAAGGGGACATATAAAAAGATTGTAAATAAGAGGGATAGTTCAATCATGGTTTGAATCTTAAATCACATTAGTGTTGTCATTGGTCCTCATGAACACAAAAATATTTGTGATGATCCTCACAATCTTGGTAATCTTCATGGCTCTCCTCATGCTTTGTTAAAATATTGAGGATGCATGCTAGGGTGGATCACTGATCATAATGAGACATAAGTAATGACAAAGAAAAACAACTGATATTGTCCAAGCATAATGCAAGTACAACTAAATGAGAATGATGGATCAAATGAGTGTGGGGATGAGTGCCTTTTATAGGCTTATAGTAGGTGGTATTGATAGGTGGAAAAAGGTGGAAAGGGACCATGGTATTTACCATTTGTGGTTTTAATAAACCATGCATACATGACCTAGTCTAAGGCTTTATTTGCAATGTGATCCTTTGCCTTGCTGTTCATTACAATGAGGCTATAGTGGGTGTGATCGCACATTTCTCAACACCCCTCCTCAATCACAACCAAGAAAGTCACTGAGTATACAAAGGCCGTCATGACTAAAACCTTGCTAAGTGTAGACATGGAAAGAGACAACCATATAAAGCTAGAGGCTATCATAAGGCCTCATGGAGTGTGTAAAGGTTGTAGTGTGCAAAGGTTACATGAGGAGTACAATAGCTTATGGTAAGAATATTAGGCAAGTACACATTTAAAACCTTAAAAATTCTATCAGAAAATGACCTAAAAAGGAGGGACTGGTGAGTCCTATATTTTTGTTCTTAGAGTGTCTTCTTCTTCTTCTTCTCCATTGTTGTCTTCATCTTCTTTGACTATTGTAAGATATGCTCTTTGAGATCTTTTCCTAGCATTACAAAACTTCTCAATATTCCCAATTTTCTTACAAAAATCACAAACTATGCTCTTCTTCCCTTTGTCCTTCACATATAGGAGTTGTTGGTCTCCTCTTGGGGTGCTTACTTCTCCCTAGCTCTTGATCTTCTTTTCCTATTCAAGGAAAGAGGCTTTATTATCCACAAGCTTCAGTTTAAGCATGTTGATTAATGTGGTAGACACATTATCATACTCAGGTGGAAGACTTTTGAGTAGTCCAATGCAAATGTCTTCATCCATCTTCAAGTTGATTCCTATAGTTGTGTCAACAAGCTTTCCATATAATTCAAATGAGTTGCAAGTGAGGTAGTACTTTATGTCAAGCCTAAAAAAGTCAATTAGTAAGCCATATTTGGATGATTTTGAGTGAGCTCCAAACATGGTTTGTAACCAATCCCATGTTGCTTGAGAGGTTTCACAATCATCAACATGATGAATGTAGCTGTCATCAAGTTCAAGCTTGATAATAGCTTGAGCCTTATCATCATTTTTATCCCATATTAGTGAGAGTGAAACTTCCCTTGGTTTCTTCTCTTGACCACTTGTGATTGACCACAAGCCTTTTTCATCAAGATCAATTTGATCCCAGTTTGCCATGTGCGGAACCCAACATTGTTGAATTGGCAGCATGAGGGTGAATCTTTTCCCATTTTGTTGGTAGGAGCAGTAGCAATTAACTGAGAATAGACCAAAAAGAGAGTTGAATTTGAGTGTGTCAAAGGACACAAGAAAAAAACAACACTGGCTAGTATCAAGAGATACTATGTAGTTGAAGCACTTGGTGTTGATCTTGATGTTTGATTCCTCTTGCTGATTTGGAGTGATGCTTTACTAGGAACTGAGTAGATCAGAGTGTCAATAGGTCCCTTGAGCCAAGAGTAGTGAAGAAATGAAGAGAAAAGAAAGCTTTAGTGAAAATGAGCTATGGCTTCCTTTAGGGTTTCAAAAGGTCGACTGGTTTTTTCTTCATTGCAGCTTGCACATGTGATTATCTAGCATAAGATTTGATGGAGAGGTAGCTTAGATAGTAGGCTTCTAAAGTCCTATGAAAATCATCAACATCATTGCATATGCAGGCTAAAGGGGTGGTACGAACAGAGATGGTGAAAATTTGAATAGTGATCTAATGCAGATGCAATGCTGGAGCATTAAGTGCACAATGTCACACTGTGAGGTGATAGGTAGGAGCACCTAGAGTAGAGGAAGAGTTTTCCAAAAGAGAGCACAGGAGGCTGATAATGCCTGGGAGGAGAGAATCAAGCCCTCCAATGAAGGTGGCTGGCTATGGAGGTAGGTGAGAGATTCATGGGAAAGTGGAGGGAGCCAAAAATTCAAACTGAAATTACCTAATTAGTGGCCTAATGACTCATTAGTTTGAAATCTACTCTGATACCATATTAACATATTGAGGATGCATGCTAGGGTGAATCACTGATGAGCAAGTAGACAATCATAAATGAGACATAAGTAATGAAAAAGAAGAACAACTGATATTCTCCAAGCATAATGGAAGTACAACTAAATGAGAATGATGGATCAAATGAGTGTGGGGATGAGTGCTTTTTATAGGCTTACAATAGGTGGTATTAGTAGGTGGAAAAAGGTGGAAAGGGACCATGGTAATCACCAATTGTGGTTTTAATAAACCATGCATACATGACCTAGTCTAAGGCTTTATTTGCAATGTGATCCTTTGCCTTGTTGTTCATTACAAAGAGGCTATAGTGGGTGTGATTACACATTTCTCAACATGGTCTTGATTCAAATCTTGATCCACACAATCCTACCAGCCCTAATTGTCTAATGTATTGAATCCCTTTCATGTGCACTTGGCATGTCAACAAGGGCATCAAACTTCAAAAGGCAAGAAATGTAAAAATCTCACTAAAGAGAGAGAAGAGAGAAAATGATGGTTGGAATTGCGACAATAGTAGGAAGAGGCTGGATGAATGCAATGTAGAGGACAAGTAATTATTGCCACATAAGTAGAAAAAATAAATATATTTGCTAAAAATATTTTGAAATAAGATTATTGACCATAAAAGGTGCCAAGTGTTGCAAATAAAATGCCATGTGGATCAGAGTGGCAAACTTGGTCAATTGAAAAACAAAAGATCTATTGCCAATATACATGGCTTGGAAACTACTCGTAGTGGAAAATGCTTACTTGTGCAAGAAATTTATCACCAAATGCTAGAATATTTATGAAAATTAGAACAAATATGATGCCTTTTGTAGAAGAGTACCAAGACGGCCATGGCCATGTGACAATGTTAACGAGGGTGTAGGAAGTGAGGGACATGATAGAGAACCTTGATGTCAATGTGATGTGCCTACAATGAAGGCAACTATCAAGAGAGAGGATAGATTGATAAGGATATTATAAGAGAGTGGCAATTGGAAATCCTTCAAGCTTGGCTACACACAATGAGAAACTTACATATTATTTTGTTCTTTGGTGATTTATTATGCTATATACTAGTATGCAATAAACGTGTCTTTATAAACATCGGTAGGACCTTGATTAATTAAGAGGGGAACTATGGGAGGAAGCATAGGTTGGTCCCATGCATCAACAAATTGTTGTCTCATGGGGATGAGGTATATGAATTATTATATATACCTCATCAAGAAGTTGTGGTCTCATGGGTATGAGGTATGCATGTTCTCAGGTTAAGGGGATTGGAATATTGGTAGCTTCCATTGCCCCCTTTGGATATCCAAACTATACGATATTTCCAAAAATACTTCAGTGTTGACGTTCACAAGAATGTGACGAGGTAAGAAAAAAACATATTAGCTTCTACTTTGCTTTGCATAGTAAGATCGAAAGTGATGAAAGTATTTCATCAATGGTGGAAAACAACCCGTTAATATGCTATACACAAGGGCCTTTAAAAGAACGAGCCATGTGTGAAGTAGGTTCAGAAGCGCTTCCTATCCTCCATTCTCATTGTCGAGTTTGTGTCTTTGTATTGACACCATGTTGCTCTTTGACAGGGAGAAATAGTGGCTTTGTATTGAGGGCTGTCTTATCACTGGCCACGTTATCTTATACTAAGTACGTTAGATTTGTTGCAACTAGCTACTTCATAATTTTACAAATCAATATCATGCATAGGTAGTTATTACAAATACAACGTGTCTCTTGCTTAAGGAGTTTGTTGTGCATAAATTTGTTTATTGATGCATAAAGCAACATTAGTTCATTGTGCATTCCATGATCAAACATCATATCCAGTGTGAGCCTCAACATGTTTAAGTTCCTACCACTTTCTCTTTTCTCCTACTTGTAGGAACCTACTAACTCTCATATTTATGCACAACCTCAGTGGCATCTTGCTTTGCATGCTTCTGCACAAAGCACATGGGCTAGCAATGTACCTTTAGCAAATGAAAATGTATTGCGTTTGGATTGATAGAGATTTATGCTAGCTGAACATTCATGGTCGAATTCGAGGGGCATGCCCACCACTGCTTGAGCTAGGAAATTCACAACCACAAATTTGTAGCTTGCTCCCTACTTACATTTCATGTCTAAACAAGGATTCTCGAGCCTCACTTTATGCAACTCATGTTGCTTGCGCAAGTCTCGTTCACTGTGGAAGCTTCTTGCTTGACTGCCAAGACTCATGAACTACTTATTGTTTCAAGCATTTCTAGCCAGGTGCAATGGCTACCTCTCATATCTACAAGTGTAGTGAGCTTACCTCTATACTTGATCGAGTTGCCTCCTCCCTCAAGCACTCTAGTAGCTCCACGATTCAAGGTGAAAGCTCAATCCTCAAGCTCCAAGCTCCATAGTCTCTTGCCATGAGCGAGACAAGAGAGAAGAAGAGAACAAGAAGAACAAGAAGAGAAGAGAAGATGGAGAGCTTCTCCACCATGGTTCCTCACCCTCACACACTCACTCCCTCACACTCCCTCTCTCAAGCACAAGCTCAAACAAGCAAGAACAAGAAAAGAGGAGAGCTAGTTTTGGTCACACACAATAATGATCTTCTCCTTTTTTTCCCCCGTTTTATATATGCCCTCCTCCTCTTTGGGCACCATCCCTTTTTGCATGACCAATCGTTTTAGCCAAGGTCTTCTTTCCTTATTTCTTTCCTCTTTTCATGGTTCCTTCACCCGTGCCCATCTACTTTTACAAATTGCATAACAGGGAGCATTATGCTCTTTTATAAAATGAATTATAGTGTGCCTAACACTTTCTTTGCTAGAATATTCAGTGCACTTATTATTGTGCACTTCATTTTGCATTAAGGCCTTTCATATTATTTTTTGAGTTTTCCGTTCTTTTTCGCTTTTCTCGCCTTGGGTTATCTTCCATTTTTAACTTTTTGAATCTTCCATTTTCAACTTTTTGGGACCTTTATGTCTTGGGACTCCTTTTGGGCCTTAACATTCACCCTGTAACACCATGTAACGTATAAATCCTTTTTCTAAAAGAAAGAAGCACTAAGGCACTAGCTCAAATCAAAGAGGAAGGTGAAAATGAAGTGTGTGAAAATGTGTCTCGGTGTATTAAAGTGGAAAAGCGATACAAAATTTGGGGGTTGTTGGCCCTTTCTTGGGATGGGATTACAAAGAAGTTTCCAAACTATACTGCATGAAAAATGATATTAGAGTTACAACATAAAAAATGGTGTTCTATTTGCAACCACTATGGGATGGGTTGTAGAAGAACCATCTATTGAATGGGATTTAACACATGCTTCACCAAGGGCACATTGGTGATGGCGGGCTTGTTGGGCTACTGAGTTTGATGCTTGGGCATGGCCGTGGCGAGCACCCTAATCTCCATGCGGGTGCTCATGTCCTCAGGCTTGGTGTTGTCGAGCAGGTGGAAGCACATCGGGAAGCTGCCATGTGCCCGTTCCATGTGGTGCCACTTATCACTGTCTTGCTTCTCCTCCTTCCTGCTACTCTCATCATTGCTGATGTTTAGCATGCACACCAGTCCACACCTACAACTTGATCTCACATTTCTTCATCCCCGGTAGGTTGGCCTAGAAGATGTGGGCCTTGGGCATCTCCTTCCAATCCACCTCAGTGTTGGCAATGGCTTGCTATCCAGGAGGCGTAAGGGCTAGTCGGTAAAATTCCTGCTGAAGAGGGTGAAGCTGCTGGCCGAGAAGGGATCCCAAGAGAAGGAGTCAAAGATGGAAGTGTTGTGGCCAACAAAGAATGCACTTAGTGCCATATTTTAATCACTCTGCTAGCTTGCATTGCTTGCGCATCTAAGAGAGAGAGTGTAGGAATGTGAGAGAGGGAGTGTGTGTGGGGAAGGGGGAAGGGAGTGGATATAGAGATAAAAGGTCATATAATGCCATAGGCTATGAGGCTGTGGATGCTGATGTGGGATGAGGGAGTTTGGATTAGCTAATTTGATTCATCTCTGATGGTCTGGTTCTTTGTGGCTTAGGCTTCCTTTTAAATAGGTAGGAGCCTTGTGATCTCTTTCCCCAAGAACTCCAAAATGGTGGAGAGGGTTTCAAAACCCTCTATGCAGAAAGCTTCCTTTCTTTTGCACATAGCGACGCATATAGCGACGGTTTGCGATGCATATTGCGATGCCAATAACGACGCATGCATTAAATTTTGTGACGCTAATAGCAACGGTTACTGAAAAAAAAATTATGTGGCAGGGCAACATATAGCACTATGTGTTGTGTTTATATTCTACAAATGAATTACATATTAGGTGCATAATGGTTGTCGAGATGAGCACAAAATGTACTTGAACCCACAAGACTAATACATAGAATAAGTACAAGATCACTCATGAAAACCCATGTAATTATGGCAATGTATAAAGGATGATAAGCACATAGTTCATAGAAGATGTTTGCATAAAACATAGGACCAAAAAACAAGAGAATGTGTGCTTCACAAATCCAAGCGCGAGATAGAGATCCTCGCCATTAGTCTCGACGCAAAGGAGCATCGAACAAACTCTGCAAAATGAACAATTACACATCAATCCACCATACATAATGCATTTTTAAAAAAATAGTAACTACAAACAAGAAAGACGATTAACTTACTGGGCCGCCACATGCATACAGTCTATCGATCAATGCAGCGAGATCTTGTCTCTCTACATATCGAGTCTCTAGGCTAGTGGGATCGTGGTTTGTAATGGAGAACTGCAAAAGAAACAGAATACAACTGTTAGAAACACAATTATCAATACTAGTGATATTGCAAATAAGAAAGCGAGAAGAACAAAAGAAAAACTTACAAAGTCCTCTAGATAAGTCCTCGAGATATAAATCCTCGCCATTCATCTTGACACAAAGGAGCACCAAATAGACTCTGCAAAATGAACAACTACACAGCATTCCACCATACATAATGCATTTTAAAAGAAATAGTAACTACAAACAAGAAAGATGATTAACTTACTGGGCCGTCGCATGCATACAGTCTATCGATCAATGCAGTGTGTCTCTCTGCATATCAAGTCTCTAGGCTAGTGGGATTGTGGTTTGTAATGGAGTTCTACAAAGAAAACATAATACAACTGTTAGAAACACGATTGTCAGTACTAGTGATATTGCAAAAAAGAAAGCGAGAATAACAAAAGAAAAACTTACAAAGTCCTCTAGATAAGTCTTGTGGCCGCCACTCCCTAGATAATGCACAACCCCTACCTCTAATCCTACCCTGGATGGGACCTAAAATGGGCCCGCACTAGCTATGGCACTAGCCGGATGTCATGCACATAGCAGACAATCCCACCACATGGCCTCGCGGGCCAGGAGTGTCTGTAATACATCGATGTACAATAGATAGACTTAATTATGCATTTGTAGCTTATATGTAGTCCAAGTTTACATTCCCTTCTCCTCAGAGGGAGATCCCATAACATATAGGCATAGTGCCTCGTAACACAAACATAAGGAAGCTCCCCTCGGCTGATTGCCGGGGCTCCATTGTGACTCTCCTACACCTCAGGGATTGGCCTCAAGATGCATCAGTTCAATATAAAGTATACATGATACAAGCTCCACTCTTTCATTTTAAACGTATTCCAGGAGATACCATGTCTCCTCAACAAATAATTCCCAAAGATCGATCGACTAGCCTATAGCTTAAGTTGTCTCACCACTCAAGCGTAGAACATCGTCACGGAAAACAAGTGCTATGCATCTAGTTCTTCATATTCTGATACCATGGTTGATATGCACATGCAAAAGTGGATGATCCCAATGTGCTCAAACATAATTTGCAATCAGAAACATATCATGCATAACCAGGCTTTTCAATGCTCATTCACTAACTCGTTGGGGCGATGTATGGAGACTAGCACCGATTTCTTGTGCTACTAGCCCCTTCAACTGGAACATCGCAATTCTAATGAAATTCACAATCAAATATTTTAAATATAATATCGCAATTCTAAATGAAATTTGCAATTCTAAATGGAATATCGCAATGCTTTGTTTAGGTTGTGCTGCATTACATACGTATAGGGTTTTAGTTTGTATGTATTTTTCACATAAAATAAAAAAACCATAAACTATAACACATAAACAAAGCCAAACTAAAGCCAAACTTCATGCCTCAGCTTTGTTACACAGCCACAACCATGAATCATAATTCTCTAGATTTTTATAATGCAAAAATCCTATTTTTTTCCATTTTAGCTATTTTTATCTATTTATTTGTGCATAAAAATAGATTCTTTTTTATTTATGATTAGTGATTGATTATGACAATTGAAAGATGTTTTGTCTTAAAATTTATCCCATGCACATTTCTTTTTCCCACTCGAAACCAATAAAACCTTCATTTTTACACTAAAAATACACTTTTCAAGCTATAATTTAATTTTTTGACTATTTATTATTATGGATCTACATTTTTTTAATACAAAGCCCTCAATCATAATACAAACAAGCTCCCTTTTTTTTTGTTCCATATGAATTCCATTTCAACCATCAAACATCAACAAGAAGCAAATTTCCTTTGTAAAAATGAGGCATACCGCTTATTTGCGTGTTGCGGGTTTTCTGAATTAATTTTTTAAGTTCCCAATGGACCGATCAGTAGCAAATCTTCAATTTTGAATATCTCCCCTCAGCCTTCTCTTGATCTTGGAGCAATCCGGTTGATGCTGGACAAGCATCCTTCAGCCCCTCTTCTTCTTGATTTCTCCCACATGAACCATCG